>NC_056737.1:707467936-707470436 GCF_019279795.1 Protopterus annectens
CACACGCATGCACACGCACACACACACACACACACACACACACACACACACACACACACACACACACACACACACACACACACACACAGATATGCACACACATTATTTCATAATAAGGTTGTTTCACAGTTCACAATTCAAAGGCCATAGGACATGTCTCTTCTACAGTTCTGTACACTTTTAGATTACAAAAGGCCCGATGTAGAATTGCAGACAGCTTACACTGTTATGCAGTACAACCTCCAGCCCACCAAGAATGGCACTGATCTGTAGGCGGGGCACAGTATGCTTACTTAACATCAAACATTACAAAGGGATCGCAACACCTAATATAGCATGATACTCCATAGGAATGTAATGGGATTCAAAAGCATTCAAGGACAATGTACCCTACTGCCTATTCCTAGTACATTCTGAAGCTGACTATTCCTAATGCACACCCCCCAACATACCTCAAGAATCCCCACCTCCACTGGGCCTTTTGGTCACACTATAGCATGTATGACAGGGAGAATTCAATCATGCATGTTGTAGTGCAGACATACCACAATGCACGTTATACTGCTTTAAGGCGGATTACAGGAACCAGAGGTCACATTGCAAATATCTTCTGGCTAATGAAGAAAGTAAAGGAGTTCTAGAAAAATATTTAATGCCTTTAACTGTGAAGACCATAACAGACTGTGACAAGCTTTCAGAGAAAGGAAGATACTGGTCACTTTATTTGCCTCACGAGGGATCTGTGTGCAGAACAAAAAGCAATAGTTAGAACACAATGGAACAACTGATTGGTTTAAGGATGGGAAATATGTATAAAAGGCTGTATATCATCACCCTGCTTATTAATTATAAACACTGAATATATCATGGGAAATGTTGAGCAAGATTTATCAGCTAGAATCAAAACTGATGAGAGAAATCAGACCTCAGATATGCAGATGATACCAGTCTAGTATTAGAAGGAAGAGATGATGAAGGTAAAATCAGAAATCAGAAAACCTAGCTTGTTGCTGAAACAAAAATAAATAAAATAAAATTATGTTATCAAGCCCATCGATTCTTTGCAATTATATGGGGAAGTAGAGGTAGTGACAGATTTTTATTGTTCTGCGTTTAAAGATTTCTGCAGATTGTGATTACAGCCATGGAACTAAAAGGCCCTTGCTTTTTGGAAGAGAAAACAGAGCAAATCTAGATAGGATTTTGAAGACATCACACTGTCAGTGAAAGTTTGTATAATCAAATTGATGAACTTTCTCAGTAATAACTTATGGCTGTGAAAGGAAGGTATAATATAAGTAAGGCTGTATGCTGGGAAATCAATGTTTTTGAACTATAGTATTGGAGAAAACTTTGGAGTATTCCATAGGTTCATAGGTGTGTACTAGGCTAATGGCCCTGGAGCCTTTACAAGTCTAGCCCATAGGATTACCCTGGCATCGTGCCACCAGACCTTACCTCGGTTGGGACTGGATAAACTGGAAGAAGAACAAATTGCTGAACACTCAAATAAACCCAGACTGTACACTGGAAGGCCTGACAGTAAAACTAAATCTTAGATATTTTGGACACATAATGTAAAGGCAGAATTCATTAGAGAAGATACTGACACTGGGAAAACTCAAAGACAAAAGACAGAAGAAGAGATAGTGACTAAAGTGGAAGCACAACATTACTGAAGCAGTATATATGAATTTGCAATAACTTAAAGAAGTAGTTCTTGACAGACACACCCGGTGTGATAAAGTAATTGAGCTCACAAAGAAAGATACTCGGCTTAAGAACAATCTTTTATGTTTTAAATGCAAGGGAGTTATTTTCCATAGAGGACAATGTTACATTTCATAGAGTTTAGCTTTAGTTTGTGGTCCTGAAATCATGATTTTGTGTAGGTTTGGCCCTTTTTTAGGATGTGAATCTCATCTGGTGAAATGATAATGGCTCAAAGTTTATATTCATCAATAAACTTAATGACCCAGAGACACTTAACATCAATGTGGACTTCAGTGATGTAAATGTCAGAGTTGTGACCCCAAGATGAACTCTGAGGGATGCCACTGATGACAAGCCTTTTAGATGAAAATGTACTACCAGGTCAGACACAGTGGGTTCTGTCTGTAACGTAATTTGTTATCCCATAAATTATGTAAGGGTTTATATTTAGCTGGGTCAGTTTCTCAATAATGAGAGAGTGTGAAATAGTATGGAAAGCCTTTGCTACATTTGAAGATAGACTACAATTGATAAAAATGGTTTTACTGCCTATATAGCCTTGGCAATACAACTGTTACCAGAAAGGAATATACTTAAAGAAATAAATTCATGCCTAATTAAATTTTTATGGTTTCCCAAAAGAAGCAGAATAGATTAAATACATCATATCAGACCATGGAAACAGGCAGGATTAAACTTTCCTGATATAGAAACATATATAAAAGCATCAATATCTAAAGCAATCTCAGATTGGATAAATCCAAATTACTCTGCAAATTGGAAAGAA
>NC_056737.1:707475436-707492936 GCF_019279795.1 Protopterus annectens
CTGTGCTTAGTTTCATTCCATGTGCCTTCAGTTTTGCATTCCATTGCTCTATACTTTTCTGGCATTCTTGCTCAGAGTCTGCCTGTAATGCCACATCATCAGCATACAGGAACTTTATTGATCTGACCCCTCCAACCTGTTTGCTAATATAATCCATCACTAGTATGAACAGCAGTGGGCCCAGAGATGAATCCTGGTGTACACCCACTCCCACTGGGAAGCCCTCTGTGAGGGCCAAACACTGTTTGTACTTGAGTCATTGGGTCCTTATACATAGCCTGCACTAATTCTACCAATGTGTCTGGGACTTTGAACCACCTCATTACTGCCCAGATCAGCTTTCGTGGGACCTTGCCATATGCTTTTTCCAAGTACATGAATGCCCAGTTGGACTCTTTCCTCATCTCTAGCTTCTTCTAAACTATCTGTTTCACTGCAAACATTGGGTCAATTTGTATTGCATCCTGATCTGAATCTGAACTGTCCATCTCCCATCTTACTTTATTCTACTCTGAGTATCTTTTTATCAATCACCCTCTCCAGAACTTTCATGCAATGTGATAGGAGTTTGATGCCTCTGTACTGCCCACAGTTGTGGATGTCCCCTTTCTTCTTGTACACTGACATGAGTATGCTTATTCTTCGGTCATCTGGGATATGCCTTTCTCTCCACACTGCTATGGGTGCCCCCAGAAGCCATTTCACCCCTATCTTACCCAGCATCTTTATCACATCTGCTGTGACCTCATCTGAGCCTGCTGCTTTCCCTGACTTCATCTTCCTTAGTGCTGTTCTTTCTTCTTCTAAGGTGGGCTCCTCTTCTTCTCTCATCGTAGGCTGTTTCTGGGTCAGTACAGCTTCTGTGGGGGTTTCTTCATTCAGAAGCTGCTGGAAATACTCCTTTCATCTGCCTTTGATATCCTATGGACTAGTGAATAGGTTGTTGCTAGCATCCCTTATGAAGGGTATCTGACTATATTCTTTATCTTTCTGTTTTTGCCTTGCAACCTGATAAAGTTTCTTGAAGTTGGTAGAGTGCCTCTGATGCCCTATTCTTTGCTATTGCAACTCCTTTCTTAGCCAACCAGTATTCCTTCCTAGCCTGATCGGTCTTTGTTTATCTCCCATTTTTTTCCTGTACTCCTTTCTTTTGATGGCTTCCTGGACTTCTGCATTTCACCACCAGCTTTCCTTATGTACATTATTTCCATACCTGACTTGGCCACATATCTGTTCTGTAGTCTTCCACATGCTGATTTGAGGTGCTGCCATTCTTCTTCAACTCCACCTATTTCCTCCTCTTTTTGGGGTGCTAGAGCCCTGAGTAATTCCTTGAAGTGTTGTATTTTTTCTGCAGTCAACTTCCAGGTCTTCAGCCTGGTCTCTATTGACCTTAAATCCTTCTCTGACCACTACATGCAGCTGATTGTGGCAACCAGTGGTTTATGCTGTGGTATGACTGTTTCACTGGGGATGATTTTGCAGTCATTGATTCTACCCCAGTACCTTTTTCTTATTAGGAGGAAGTCTATCTGAGCTACATGTTAGCCACTCTTGTATGCAATCTTGTGACTGTATCTCTGTCTGAAACATGTGTTGGCCACTATCACGCCATTTGCTAGACAGAAATCTAGAATGGCCTCTCCTTCTTTACTCCTGTTGCCCCACTCATGTGGACCCATGCAGTCCTCGTATCCTGTTTCGTTTGTCTTGATATGTGCATTCAAGTCACCCATTATCACTACCAATTCATGTTGTCCTGCTTTATCTAGTAGGTCCTGCAAGTGCTGTATGAATGCACTCTTTTCCTCACTATCACAACCCTGTTGTGAGGCATAGGCTGAGTTTATAAATACTGCCCTGTCATTACATTGGAGTCTGATTGCCATGAGTCTGTCACTAATTCTGATGATATCCCTCACTGCTTTCTGAAGCCTCTCTCTCACCACAATTCCCAAACCATTTCTAGCCTGTCCCCCTCCTAAGTAGTTGACTCTGAATCCCAAGAGTCTCTTGGGTACATAGGATGTCCAGCCTCCTCTGTATCATCATATCATCCTCTTCCAAACGGTATCCCGTCAGTGAACCCACATTAAGTGTAGCAATTTTTAGTTCATGTTTGGCTGGTTGATTGGGTTTACGCCAAGCTTTCACTCAGAGTTATCCCAGGTAATCCAGCCTGGGCAACTAGACACCAGCCGGCCAGTAGTTATTGACTCTAGCTTTTTCTCAACTATCTCTCTCACTGCTTCTTCTCAATAGCTTATTGACACAGGGCTGCTGGGCTTTATGGCGGACACACACTGGCTAATAGGGGCACATACAATCCTTCTAATATTGGCATGGGTCCCTGGCATAGGTTGGGTCCTCAACCCACTTATCACCAGTAACTACCCATGCCCATTTGGTGAAATTAGTCAAAATGACCAAATCACCTAGAGCCATATTTTTACACCATCAAGTGGCTAGCCCTGCCATGGCATGCAGTCTGTGATCCATGTTCTCCTATCTTGATGATACTGCACACCACAGTAGATGCCCAAAACGATTAGTCTGTATAACTCTTCCCCCTACAGGGCACCATATAGAGTCTGTGCTGCTGCTCACAGCTCCATTCATTGGTGAGTTTCAGATGGAAACACTCAACATATTTTTCAGAGATGGTAGGAGCCCCACAGAGAAACAGGGAGAACATACAAACGCCAACCAGGTATTGGTTGGAAGTTAGGATCAAACCTTGAATCTTGTACCTTGCACGTGGTAGACAAAGAACATAACGATTATGCCAACTGGCCTTGGCTTTTGGGATATGGCTAACTAAACATCAAACTTTAACATATGCCAGTATCTACAGTCAGGGCCACTTAGACGAGCCATTTGTTTTTCTTCTATTTTGCTATTTCCCCAATGATATTTTGCTCCCTTTTCGTTGGCTAAAAATATAGCCAATACCCATCACTACAATGATGCAGGTATGTACTCTGCTTCCCTATTCCCTCACAATCTACTCATTGGCTAGTGACCAGAAAAAACGTAAACTCATAATACTGCTGAAACCACAATGAAGGAGCAAAAAACCACTGTAAAATCCAGTATAAATCCAATGCTCTTTATTGTAGGTAAGCACTTTCGCAACCAGCCCTGGTTGCTTCCTCAGACCAAAGGTTACAAAAAAACTTCATCCCAAACTTTAAAAGCCTTGAGGCAACAACACTAACCACTGCACCACTGTGGCTGCCCTCATCTGCTAAAGTTACATAACATTTATTATTCTTAGTGAGGTCGCTTACTGCCTGGAGCAGTGGGTTAGGGGTTTGGGTGATGAGTGGTGAGTTTGATTCTGATTGATGGCGGTATGGAGAACCCATGCATTATACAGCAAGGTAAGGATGTGATCTCTAGCAGGCTAGAATTGTCCCAATGCTAGGGGGTGTTTTAGTGAGTGAGAGTCCCACAGTATCAGGACAGGGCTGGAATCTGGTCATCATTAGCTTTCACCTGCTTGCAGTCCTAAAGAAATGAAGTAAATTATGCTCCAGACTAATTCTAATGATCTATTATGAATCATACCTCTCAACCTGGAGAGATCAAAATTCTGGACAAAGGCCCATGAAAAGTAGGTACAACTGGCCAAAAATCTGGACACTAATCAACATAAAATTTGCATGTATAATAATGTAACTCTACCCACTCCAATGGAATTGTGGTATACCAACATTCTAATAATTGTGAAAATGTTACCCAATTTAACATTAGCTCTGAAAATATACATTCACACAGAAACATCAAAGTCCCTTTACAGCACTACTTTCTGCCCTACAAACTTCTAGCACATGCACACTGATGTCACATTAGCTGCACACTTACAGAAATTCATTAAAATAACATACCTAAGTAACTGTAACATATATAAAAGAACTGTGTACTCTATTAATCAGAAAGCGAAGTGGTGCAGTGGTTGCATTGTCACCTCCCAGCAAGAGATTCTCTAGTTTGATTCTCAGCCGGGGTGCTTTCTGTATGAAGTCTGCATGTGTTTGTGTGATTTTCCTCCCATGTTACAAAGACATATTCCTGGAGCATTTCTCCCTGGGCATCTGCTGCAAATTGGCTTTGTTCCAAGTTGGACTTTTCCAGTAAACAAATAATAAATCAATATTAATAGGAAACTAAAGTCTGTCATAACAATCGTTAGTATAACAAGCCACTGCTGTTGTCAGTATGTGGGTATCAGGTTAATTTAATCAATGAATAAAAATAAATCTTATTTGGAAACCTTCTGCTCTTGTAGTTATGTAAATACCAATGTGCATTAGTAGGTTTTGTAAACAAATCTATTAGCTACTGATGTTGGACACTGACTCATACTAACTGTCGCCAAAAAGCAGGACACCAGTGAATTGGCAATCCTATAAATTGTCTGTGGGTATATATAATATTATGTATGTATTTGTGTGTGCATAGGTGTGTGTGTGTGTGTGTGTGTGTGTGTGTGTGTGTGTGTGTGTGTGTGTGTGTGTGTGTGTGTGTGTGTGTGTGTGTGTGTGGTTTACTACTGAAATGTGTTTTAACATGGGTCGAGGTAGGGGAGATGTTTGTAGTTCTGAATAATACTGAACACCTACCTCGACCCATGTTAAAACCATTCCTAGATTGTTTTTTTGACGTCGACATTACTATTTTCGAACTTCCGTGTTCGACTATAGTACAGTCGACGTAGTGCCGTTCGACATTTTAATAGTAAACCGTGTGTGTGTGTGTGTGTGTGTGTGTGTGTGTGTGTGTGTGTGCGCGTATCCTTTTATACATTGGCACTGCACCCATGATTTTGTTTTTCTCCCTTGCACCCACTGCTTGCTGTGAGGGTTTCCTGCTCCCTCACAACACTGAAATGGTTAAATTAAATATCAGAGAATGACTGAATAAAACCGTAAAGTAATGTTTCTGAAATGCATAAAATAACTAAATTGTAAAGCAGTAGTGTTGTACTCATTGCATATGTAGAAGATGTAGCAGTATGGTTCTTTAAAAGTACAGCAACGTGTGCTTAAAATACCACAATAAAAATATTATAAAATGTTTCTCAGTGGAATGTGATGCACTGTTAAATGTCTTGTTTTATTAAGCAGCACAAATAATACAACATATATGTAGTAAAACAGCTGTGTTCAACACTGAAACACGTGATGGCAAACATTTGGTTGATAAGATATGTATACCAGCATCAAGGGTGTGGTATCTTGGGGAATTAAATTTATTCTGCGGTACGGTTATTTCAGACAATATAATTAAGCAGCATGGGTGTGGAGGAGGCCCTTGCTGTTTGTAACATTCCTCTTTGATAAATGCATCACTTAGTGTTTAATGCAACTTCAAAACAATATAAAATCATAGTTTTAAATTTAAAATATAATAAATTGGTACTTTCTAAATTCTGCAGTACCATACCTCTCAGCCACTTAGGGCAAGAAATCTGGTCAAAGACTAGCATAATGGGAGGACAAAGGCACAAAAATAGGTGCAGAATTTAAAATATTGCTCTTATAAACTTAGAAAGCTGATAGAATAACAGGATTTTGTTAGTGTGCATTCTATGAAGGATATGAAGTCTGAAACTCATATATATATATATATATATATATATATATATATATATATATATATATATATATATATATATGTTATTATTTAGTGACTTCAGTCCTCCGTGATTTACCAGAAAACCACAAATTTTATGAAAACAGACAAAGTCTGAGGCTGAATATGGACAGTTGAGAGGTATGGTACACACACACACACACACACACACACACACACACACACACACACACACACACACACACACACACACACACACACACACATTCTCTCTGCTCTCTCTTTCTCTTTCTCTGTCACATGCACATAAACACGCACACACACACACACACACACACACACACACACACACACACACACACACACACACACACACACACACACACACACACCTTCTCTCTGCTCTTACACACACACACACACACACACACACACACACACACACACACACACACACACACACACATATACATATCTACCTTTTCTCTGCTCTCACACAGCCACACATTCATAAAAACACCTACTTTCTGACACAGTAACACACACATCTCTCATACAAACAGCTAGTTTAAATTCCATAGACACACACACACACACACACACACACACACACACACACACACACACACACACACACAAAAATGCACACACACTATCTCTCTCATACAGAAGAACTGCCAGTTTAACTAACATGCATACTCATACACTCACACTAACCTCAGCATGGCTAGTTTAAATTCCGCAGTAAGTGTGGACTGAGTTTACAACCATAGCATGCATTAGTAGTCACACTAGAGTTGAAGTTGCTGCTTTTCAGTCCTAAAGCAGAAGTTAAATGTTGGATTTCATGGTGGTCACTTTCACTGTTTATTAATGTTGTGACTTAAGATACTTGGTATTTACAAACTTTAATTATGGCATATATACTTGTAGAGGATATTTAAAATATTTTCCCATTCTACTCATGGACTTACTAACTTGCATGGCTCTGTTAGTTTTTAAAACCTGTACAAGCTGCGCTTATGTTATTTTAACACAACACCATGCCTGTGCAGAACTCTATGGTTACATCAGTCAAGTACAGCTCTAATTATTATCATTTATCAGTTGACTGCAGTGTAGTACTCTTTTATGAAAATGTTTTAATTCTTGACATCTTGCAGAAAATGCACACTAACGCAATACATGTCATTCTAAAACCATTCTAAGTTTATAAGTGCCCTGTTGAAAATTTGTTCCTGATTTCAGTCCATTGCCTCCAACACACATTATGTTTGGCTAATGGCTATGTTTAAAATTTTTTGTGCTGAGATGCTGAGTGGTATATGAATTCTGCGGGTCACCAGCTCTTAAACTGCATTTCTTTACATTGGGGAAACATTTGAAACACAAACTCACTAACATGACATCCACCTTACAAACAGCAGAATAATATGCAATTGTACCTACCAATTATTCCTGATTTTGCCTTATTTTTTCCCTGCCTCTGTCAAATGCTAGATTTTCTGTTAAATTGTTGAGGATTTCAAAAATTCAATATATCTTATTGTTCAAAATGCATACTGACACAAAATCTGTAAGTGAATTAGAATAATAGATGCTTGAATCAGAATCCTTATACCCCCTCCTCTGGCATTATCTATATGTGGATCATGAAATCAATGACATCGGCTATTGTTCCTGTAGTCAGTAAGAGTAGCAAATTGTCCTCCTTAAAGGAGAAGAGGTCTCCATCATGGGGTGTTTTTTTTTTTTTTTTAATTGAAGTCTCTTAAAAGTGGGATGGTTCCAGCACCCTTGTCTGCATGCAAAAATTGGGATTTAATGGGGCCACTCAGGAATTCTTGGCACCCTATTATTCTGAGCCCAAAGCCGGGAAATGCAGAGTAATTTGGTACAGTTAAGAAACAGCCTTTTCTACCACCGAAAACTGGATGCTCCAAAATCACCTCTCACTAAATGCCAACAAAACTAAAATCCTTCTATTCTCTCCTTCAAAATCCTCCCCTATTGATAAAAACTCACTTCAAATAACCAGCCTTAACAACTCCATCTTAGAGGTCATTCCCTCCGCCAAACTTCTTGGTGTAACGATTGATGAACACCTAAAATTTAACACTCACGTCCAGCTAAACATAAAGAAAACCCACATAAAACTCGGCCTACTTTATCGAAATAACTACTTCCTCTCTCCTGCTACCAGACTAACTCTCGCCACAACCTATCTCCTTCCCTCTCTACTGTATGGTGCCCCTCTGCTTAGTAATTTATCCTCCACACTCTCCTCCAAACTGGAAGTATGTTATAATAAAATTTCCAGATTTGCTATGAAAGCCAAATCCTCCTCTCATCACTGTACCTCCCTTCACTCATTAAATTGGCTTGAACTCCTCAACAAACTGGACTTTCTCCAAATCACCACTGCCCACAGATTACTGTGTCAACCTACTAAGTGTCCTGCACTATCCAATATCCTACAACCATATACCCCCCATAGAACCCTTAGATCTACCCACCAAAACCTAATCACCATCCAAATACCCAAGCGCCCAGCTGGTCAGCTTCTGCTATCCTTCTCCTTAGCTAAAAAATGGAATTCTCTCCCCTCTTCACTGAGGACCTGTAACAACCTTAAAAACTTTAAAACTCTTCTTTATTCCTACCTTTATTTAAACAGAAAATGCAACTGTACTCTTCACCCCATACCTCTCAAGCTCTCCTCTTTTACACCTGGCTAACCTTCTCACCTAGCTAACCTCTCTCACATATCTAGATAATATAAATAGTTAAACTGTAAAATCTGGCCACCAGGCTATATGTTTGTCTTTCTTGCCTAAATAAAATTGTAATTGTAATTGTAATTGTTTGTTTTCTTTTCTTTTTGAATGCTACCTGTTGTTTGTAATGCAAAGTTTCTCTGTAATTATTCATGTAACTAAACTATGTATTGTGGAGCTTTTCTCCCCGGGCCTCCACTGAAAATGGGCTACCTGAGCCCAGTGGACCTCCCCAGTCATCAAACTGGAATAGATAAATAATAAATAAATAAATAATGCTACATGGTATGAGTTGAGCCAGCATAATGTTATAATTTTTTATCCAAATTGCCCCTTCAAAGTCTCTATTACCTCCTAACATCTGATTACTATTCATACTATCCAGGGTCCCCAAACGTTTTCTATTGCTCTTTAGGGGGCTATATCGCCCATGTTGAGAACCACTAGTTTAAGCAAAAGTAACTCAAAAGTAACTCACATTTAAGTTACTAGTTACTAAAAAAAGTAATATATTACTATTACTTTGTTACTATTTTGAAAAAGTAGCTAGATATATTATTAGTTACTAGAAACTATAATGCATTACAGTAATATATTACATATTGTAATATATTACTCCCATCATTAAATACTTGCTAGGTCAATCCATTCAATTTGAATGTCATATTACGACATTGTGATACCTTCTGTTTGGAGAAGTGCTTTGCATATACTTCTTAAGGTTCATAGATTAGCACTAGGCCCCTGTGGGCCATTTTAAGTGTAGCCAGTTACTTTGTGTGAGAATCAAACCCTGTACCTCGTGTCTATATGGTAAACATGAATTTATCTGTCCCCTCCATGGGCTCTAGTTGGCTCATAATATGCATGTTGTAGCACAAGTCCCCTGTTCCCTTATATACTAACCACTGAAATATTTGTGAAGTATCACTCCTGCTTACCAGGAGACTACCATATTATAACAATCTGTCTCTTTAACAGTAGATGACCTTAAGGTCACAGCTATCTTATAGATCATATTCAGGAATATTATTTGTATTGGGATTCAGAGTGAAACAATAATACTTTCCAAAAGTCTCACCCGTCCTTTAAAGTTTGCCTGGATTTTTGTTGCTCTTCTTCTCATACCCAGGGTTCTGTCCTTTGTAATGGTGTAGTGAGAGCTGAGCAGCTTTTTCAGATTTTTGGGGTCTAATACAATAAATGGCCACTGTTTTGCTTATTGCTCACATAGCCCACCTGATCCCATTTCATCCTCTATATAGTTTATCTCATATCTGAACCACTGCCCTTCTGTGAGGGATAATATGGCCCCTGCATTCTTTACTGGGTTTAACTCATGGGTTACCTCTGTAAGATGTTCCTCAGGACTGTTACCTTTTATCAGTGCATCATCCTTGTAAAACAGATCCTTGTAAAACAGAAGGTTTGCAAGTGCATAAATCTGTTTTATGCTTAGGTTAAGCTTTTTGCAATAGCTGTGGTCTGGTGCAGGAAGATAATGAAATCTATAGATAAGTTTAAATTTACAAATTGATACCCATTTATAGAGTTTTGTTTTTTCATACATAAGAAAATCAGTTTATAGTAATCTTGGGGAACAACTTTTACAATTTATAATTTGTTTGCAATGCTTGTAGTTATGAAATATTTTGCATAATTAATCCTAAATTCTGTTTTAGATCTCGCAAAAAACAAGAAGAAAGCACTTGTTGATTCAGTTTTCTGTAATCTATAGTAACTTTTTAAAAGACTTTAGAACTGACCTGGGGAGATCTGTACAAAGAGTTACCTGGTGTATAATTCCCCTCACAACTGGGGTGCTCAGCAGATTTGTATCTAGGTCATCTGGCATACTGACATAGAACCCTAAATCTAAACTTCAGTACCAAAAAAAGAGCTTCCTCAAAATTGAGGGCCAATACACTCAAAATAAATAAATAAATAAATAAAAATCACAGAACTGTCTCGAACATAGCAAAGACGTTGTGCAAGCTTCATCCTGTAGTTATTAAATACAATATAGCTTATATATATATATATATATATATATATATATATATATATATATACATATATATATATATATATATATAGTCTTTGCTACAGCTGTTACTCATTGAAGAATCCACAATAACCGCCTGCAGTTTACTAAATGAATGCCAATACTCAACTAACATCCCTTTATCATGCAATTGCCCATTGTGCCCCCTAACAACTTGATCTTAGGTTAACCAACTCCTTATATATTTATGTCCCTGGTGTTGAGAACTTCTTTGAACTTTGTTATACAATGCAGCAGGATTCTGGAATGATACACTGGACATCTACCAGGATCGTTTGACAACTGGATAACATGAAGGTCATTTACCACACAGGCACCTCTCGCAAATGCATCTTTAAACTGAACAACCGTTTCTTGCACTACTTATTTCTCACCTTCTGCCTGAATAGCTCGGTCAACTTTTGTCAGGAAAACTGGGAAAGACAATTTATTACCAAATTCTACATTGTCCTCTATCATATCAGAAACATGTTCAAAATGAACTTTTCAATTTTAGGATGTTTTGTTTACCCAGTTTATGACTGAGCATCATGTAATCATCATTAACTTCATGCATGTACACTTCCTTTTCATCAGTGTGGGATAGACTTCCTGTAAAAGGATTGTCCCCTTTGGCAGTTATTTTAAATTCTCCATTCATTTCATTAGTTTGCATGAGACTGTTTTTGACTCAGCAATGGCAGAAACAGCTAATTGTTTATAATAACAGAAGGACACCCCCTCCGTTATTGTGCTTATCACAAAATGAACATCTACTCTAGTGGTTCCTGGTGCTTGGTTTTGCATCAAGGTATATATTAATCTGATGCGGGTATCAAAGTGGGATTAATTTCAGCCTCATATTTCCTAGATGCTAAAGGACATACAGTGCATTTTATTTTATTTATTTTATTTCCAGTTTGATGACCAGGGAAGTCCACTGGGCCAAGCAGAGCCCATTTTCAGTGGAGGCCCAGGGAGAAAAGCTCCAAAAGTAGTTAACAGACTATAACATAAGTAAGGAATGGAATATACAGAATACAAAAGCATAAATATACAGTTTAAAATACAAATACAAAATCAGGGACTATACATTTAAAAACACAAATGTTAAAATATAGATAAAGTCAAAAATAATACAGATAATATAATTAAAAAGTACAAGTCATAAAGTGTTTATACAAGTTTAGTGTTTGTTCTAACAATAATGTTAGTGATCAGAGGTGATAATAAATGAGATTGAAGGGAGGTTTGAAAAAAAACACAGTGTAATTTAGGTGGGAAGGGAGTAGGAACAGTCCCAATTTGAGGTAAGGTAAGAATGGAGGAAAGATGTGAAATTAGAGTGGTTGTGAGTACAGCAGAGGGAGTGGGGGGGGGATTCCATAGTTTAGCTAAGGAGTGTGATAGAAGTAATTGGCTAGGCAGGTGAAGAGGTTTATAGATTTTAAGGAGGTTTTGGTTTTCAGATCTAAGAGTATGACTGGGGAGGTAAGGGGTTAAGATAGATGAAAGACAGGGGCAGATGGAGGGTTGGAATATGAGTTTGTGAGAAGTGGTGAGTTGTATAAATTTTGGGAAATTAGGAAGCTTGATTGATTGATCAGTTTGAGCAGTCATTCATTAGCCTGTCTTTGTATTAGCCCTCACAGAGAATTTGAGAATTCACTGACATTACCTGGAGTTACTGTAGTGATCTTAACCACTATGCGGCATCAGTGCTGACTTCAGTCTTTGTGGAGTCACGCATACAAGGAAGATATTCCACTTACAGATTGCATAAAAGTGATGCTAATAAACTCCACATACTATCCCAAGTGCAGCAGGTTATTCAGACCTAGATACAGGTGTGAGTTTAAACTTCTCACCAAATGCACAGAATGCTGCATTTTCTTTTGCACAGCTTAGAGAGTTAAATCACATAATGGTATACTCTTTAAGCTTTCTTTATGAACTGGAACACATTTTAACAATTCAGACATCTTAACAGAGGTAAGATTAGGCCTTTGTCTCCATAGCATTTTGTAACACAACCTTCTCATAAAACAGTATTCATAAGATAAGCACAAGTTATATTTGTGCAGTTGTTAACCTTGTGCTTTGAATGATACAAGCATTTAATGCTCTTCTACTAAAATCTTACAAAAAAAATCTACTAGGAAACATAGTATCAGCATGTGACACTACTGAGAGAGGGTCTAAATTAATTTCTTGGACAATAGGGTTTATGTTTTGAGAAGGAATGTCACAGCCATGTCATTTATCTCAGATTTCACTACATCCTGTTTTGACAAGTGTCCCACATATGATAAACTCCTCCAAAAAAAGCTTGATTTTTGCACCTCGCTATCACAGATGCATCTAGTATATCAGGCTTTATAAAACTCACTTTAATCAGTCTTTTTTTTTCTTTTTTGCTTTTAATAGGCATACTTTTTGAATTTGGTGACCATTTTAGAATTATTTATCTTAGCAGCCTTAGAAGTGACAAAAGAACCTTGTTATTGATTGCTGAGTAGATTGTTTTCAGTAGGGGTAATGTTGATAAGTATCACAGGTCCAAATGTTGGAGCCAGGTGATAGTGACAGTGGCTTGTTTAAGAAATTTATTAAAATGCCTTGAAATTCATTAAATGCCTAGCACTAGCTGCATGGCTGATGCTAGAATGGCCCTTCTGCTATGACATGCCCATTTGTGATTCACAGAAACATGTTAGACATGACAAGGTATGATCTCATTATCAATTAATTTGCATGTTTCTTCAATTGCAGTTACCTCCGTGATGTGCAGATCACTGCTCTTCATGTAGGCAGTGACCCCCAGTCAGTCACACACACACACACACACACACACACACACACACACACACACACACACACACACACACACACACACACACACACACATACACAGGTACATAAACATGGGCACACACATACCACAGTCCCTGTTTGTGTCCCAACCCTATCTGACCTTCCATGGCTATTCCCAGTTGCAGTGTGATTAGGATATGTAAGTATTAGGCCCTGGTGATCTAGTGTATCTCCCCACCCTCTGATCTCCATACTTCCACTAGTGCTGGTACAGCACTTTATTCCATGAGTCATCCATTCTTTTGAATGGTCCCCCCCCCCCCAAATCCCCAAATTACCACTGGTAGTATCATGGTACTTTAAATACTAATCCTCAGTTTCTAGTGTAGTCACCCCACCCTTGATCCCTGGATTACTGCTGGTGCCATTGTAACACCTTAAGGATTAATTCCTGGTGCCTAGTGCATCCCCCCATCTCCAATTCCCCATAGTACTATTGGTGCCATTATGGCACTTGAAAGAGTAGTCCCTGGTGATTAGTAGTCCCCCCTCTCCACCATGTTCGTGTTGGGTGGTTGAATATGACCTTTTGTCCACATTCAATACTTCAAACTGACACCTCCCCAAGAATGCCTCATTAACATTCAGGATGGCCACTGGGCCAACCCTTCATGGTGCTGCATATCTTAATTTTACAGAACTATACAGCACCATAAAATGATGGTTGCTGAATCAGGGAAAAGCACCGCAACATGTACATGAAGGTGTATGTGTCATGGTACCTTCATGAATTTGGCCCATAGTGTTATTGTTCTCCATTTATTTCTTCAATTACTGTACTTTTTCTTCATTGTGACCTCTTTATTTATTCTCTAACCCTTGTACACACACACACACACACACACACACACACACACACACACACACACACACACACACACACACACACACACACACACACACACACACACACACACACACACACACACACACACACACACACACACACACACACACACACACACACACACACACACACACACACACACACACACACACACACACATACACGAGTTTTTCCCAAATTGCAATCAATAAATAATACAATGACTCCCCCTTCAACAAATGTGTCACTTTGATACAGTGAATGCACCCCTCTCTGCTTTCCTGTTGCAGGATCTGATTTAATTCTACTGCTACCAGTATATGCTACATTTCCTGCACACACAGTCCTAATTTACAGTTCCATGATGGAATCCATACTGATTGGTGGTCTGTATTTATAATAGCCATCTGAATGATTGGCAAAGGGGCAGCCTTGGTTTTGTAGTAATCTCACAAAAGACAACAGGAGTAACAACTAATACAATATTCAAAACTGAAGAAGCACTATTATTTTTAAAAATGAGGAACCAGCGCTGTTCTATATATTTACAACAGGGTTGTCAACACATCTAATACAGTGGGCTGGATAGGACCTGTGTTGAATTCTAGGGTTATGTTTTGTACATCTTGTTCATATAAAAGTAAAGACAATGACTAGCAGAGGGACAGGCACCTTTCTTAGTCACTGCTACGGTATTAAAAGCCATATCCAGTTCTGATTGCTATGTAATGATTCAATAATCATCATTAGTTTCTACTTCTGTTACTGAAAAAATATCCAGTTTTGAAATGATAAAATGCAAAGTAATAAAATTATCGATTTTGCACATATTTTGCAGATTTATGTTCCTACTTGCTTCCTGATGCCTGACAAAGCATGGCTTGGTCAAAAGTGACAAAGTTTGGAGAGAGGGACTCAGAAGTGACAAGCTTCACGATAGTGTTCAAATGAGTGTCATTTAGTAGAAAAAATAATTTGACTTATTCAGACTCACAAGAGGAAGAAAAAACAACTGCTCACAGATGTAAGTTGTTTTCAATATAATTTTGCATCAAACAATTCAAGATAGGATATTTTGAACCTGCATATCAAAAAATCTTCCAACATTAACAGCAGCACCAAATGTATCTTTCAGTAAAAAAAAAAATCATATTACAAATCAGTAATCTCTATCTGGAGTTCATCTAGTACTTGACATTTTTGCAGATTTATTTTCTTGCTCGCTTGCTAATGGTTGAAAATGATCAGTTTGGATATTATCAAAATTTTCAGCAAATGACTGATCAGTAATAACCTACAGAACATCGTTCAAATAAGTGTCATTGAGTTGAGAATGATATTTTTAATTATCTTTCCATTGTTTCAAAATGTTGATATAGTATATCTGTTTTGGTTTTCTCTTAACAGTCTGCCTAAGTCTTAGTTTATGGCTTTTAATGTTATTTCAAATGAACCCAGTCATTTAAATAAATATGTGTTTCTGTTTAAATTTCCTGGTTTTTTTTGTATTTCTATAATACTCCTCTTCTTGTGTATCTTGGATTCTTTCTATGTGTTTATATACCAGTGGCAACACCACCTTCAGCTTATCATGTAAGTTGGAATCATGTTCTATAACATATTTAGATTGGATTTTTTTTCCTTTTAAATTCATAGGTAAGTACTAGGCTAGCTGCCCTTGCAGGCCATTATACACCTAGCTAATTTCCCTTTTTGTGCTCAAATTAACCTATCACATTTGGTTAGAGACTGGCCTTATTCATCCCGTGGTCGATAATTATATATTACCCCAAAGAGAATAAATGGGATCATACAACAGATAATATGAGGGGAACTATGCATGGCGATAAAGCATTTAGGAGTTGCCTCTGTCCATTAGTAGTACAGGGGGTAGTTCTGGGGTAAATTTTCTGTTTCCCATTCACAGATCAAGTTCTGCTTGAATACGGACAGGGCTGAACTTTGTTTTATGTGGATGGGGATCTGTTCCAGAACAGTAGTATTCTGTGCAAGATATACCTGTCCCTCCAAACCATTTTTCTGATAATTATAGAAGAGGTTTAGATCTCAAGACCAAGTATTTCTGATCCCATTTAATTGCTGATATGCAGTAAATCCACCAGTATAGGGTTGGAGTAATCCTTTTATGTCAGTCATAGGTCACCTCTTAGCAGTCAGTAGGATAATGAGTAGCGTGACAGGGCTTTAGGTTGATTCATGTAGGACATTTTATTTATGCCATGTATCCTATTTGTAAGTTATCTCAGTAGACATTCCAATTGTTGCATGTGTCTGGACAGTTACTTGCTAAAAGGGGCATTATATTCAATGACTGGCCTAATGTGGGCTGAGAAAAGGGGGTCACTGACATTCCTAGATTAGATATAATCCCTTTGTTTATAGGCTTTGTAATATAGAAGGACTTTCTTACAACAATGGACACATATTGGTCAAAAGTTAGGTCACTGTCCACATAACTTTCCAAATCCCAAACAACAGGGTCAACTCTTATGGGAGTATTGTCAATGTGGTAGTTCCCTGGGGTAGATGACTTCCCAAAGGATACAATTATGTACTTTTTGGCATTTAGTTTCAGACCATGATCTTGACACCAGTTATTTATTTGAGATAAACCTTCTTGCAGGACGGCAAAGTCATTTGGGGATTCAATGAGTGCTCTTTTTTCCACATTTCTCTGGCAATATCTAATCCCAGTGGTGCTTACCATATAATAACTTAAAAGACTTGAACTGTGCTGAGGCTTTCAGTACTTTTCTAATGGAAAAAACAGAGATATGGCATTAACTGGTCCCAATTGTTGCCATCATTCTCAATTCCTTTTTTCAGCATGGGTTTAAATGTTTATTTAAAATGCTCCACTAATCCATCCATCTGGTGATGGTACTCTGAGTGTTTTCGTTACTTGCCCTTAAAGCACTGCACAATCAGTGCATTATTGTGCAAGAAAAGAAAATGTAGACCTCTGGTCAGTGCATAATTCCTTAGGTATCTCTTAGTCAAGAAAATATTACTATAAGCTGCCTAGCTATTGCTTTAGCAATAGTCTTACATAATGAGATAACATTACTATACTTAGTTGTATAGCCTAAAATAATTAAAATACATTGAAACATATTGCTGGATTTAACAAATGGTACAATAATGTCTATAGCAATAGATTTGACTAGCACCTCTGTGATAGGCACTGGAATCAAAGGATTTTTAAAATCTGGGTGGGGGGCCTCCTGACATTTAGGGTATCCAGTACAGATGTTTTCAACTTCTTTCAATATTCATAGCCAGAAAACTCTAGGTAAGATCCTTGCTTTAGTCTTCTCAGTTCCAATATATATATTCACTTGTAAATAGCTACATGCTAAA
>NC_056737.1:707797936-707892936 GCF_019279795.1 Protopterus annectens
AGAATTTAAAGCAAGCTTTAGCTACTGCCCCAGCTTTAGGGTTACCAGATTATGGAAAGACTGTCATTTTATTTTGTCATGAAAGAAATGGATTTGCTCAGGGAGTCCTTACACAGAAACATGGGGACAACTATCATCCATTAGCTTATTATAGTACAGCAATTGATTCTGTTGTAATGGGATTTCCACCATGTTTAAGGGCAGTGGCCACTGCCACCATTCTAGTCGATCTTGCACAGTCACTGATGCTCGGGCATGCTCTTACAGTAGCCATCTCTCATTTTGTATAATTTCTCTTACTTAAAATAAAAACTCAACCCCTCTCGACTGCATGTCTAACTAAATATGAATTTACTCTTCTCTCTGATCCATCTATTTCTCTCATACACTGTCCTGTTCTAAATTCAGCATCTTTATTACCGGGTCTATATTAAAATCTCAAAAGGACTAAACTGAGAATGCTCATATGAGCGTAAATGGAAAACATTGAACTCCTTATTGTGGATGACTGCACCTCCCACACCCCCCGCTAACTATATATTCCAACTCCTAGGTCACACCGCAGAAAGTGCAAATATACCAATCTCCACTGTACCCCCTTCGATGTCCGCCATTTTTGCTCATATGAGCATTCGCAGTTTAGTCCTTTTGAGGTTCAAATATAGACCCTTTATTACCTACTGCTGAGTATGGTGAACAGCATGATTGTGTGTGTGTGTGTGTGTGTGTGTGTGTGTGTGTGTGTGTGTGTGTGTGTGTGTGTGTGTGTGTGTGTGTGTGTGTGTGTGTGTGTGTGCGCATGCGTGTGTGTGTGAGACTAATCATCTGCTTTCTCATAGAAATGGCTTAAAGGGCACTCCTATACCAAATGCTGAACTAAACCTATTTGTGGATGGTTCCTATGGAAGAGATCGAAATGGAAATCTGGTCAGGAATATCTGTCTGCACCAATAATGATGTTTTGCATCAAAGACCAGGGGGAATATATTCTGTCCAGGCAGCTGAGTTAGTGGTTCTACAAAGGGCTTGTGAATTAGCCAAACACAAAGTTGCCAATGACTATACCAATGGTCGTTATGCTTTTGGTGTAGTACATGATTTTGGAAGCAGAGAGAATTTGTAACTTCAGCAGGAACTCAGAATAAAAATTATTTTTTTGTGAATGCTCTCTTAGATTCTCCTTCGTAACCTAATAAATTAGTAGTAGTTAAATGCTGTGCCCATCAAAAGGGTATAGATACTTTTTCAAAGCGAAATAATTTGGCAGAAGAAGCTGCTAAGCAAGTTGTAGAAGGATTTTGTGCAAATTTTCATGTGATGTTATTGCAAGACTCTAACATCTAAGTGATGACGTGTTTGATATTGAGAGTATCAGCTTTCCAGGCTGAAGTATCACAGGGAGAAGTTCAGAGGTGACTTTAAGATGGATGCAGTAAGTCCACCGATGGGTTATGGTGACATCTGGATGGCCAGGTGGTGGCACCTGCTTCCTTGCTATCTTACCTGGTAAGGGCATATCATTTACCAACTCATGCAGGTAAGACACCATTATTTAATCAAATTACCCAAAGTTGGTATGTCCCTCATGTCTCCTCTTTGATACTTCAGTAAGTTAATAATTGTACAGTATGTCTAATATATAATGCTAACAAAAACTCAAATGATAAAGTTGCATGCTTACGACCACCTTGGGGATTTTTTCTTAATGTGCAATTGGACTTTGTCCAGATGCCAAAGGTCCACAATTTACAATTTATATTGGTGGTGGTTTGCATGTTTTCTGCATAGGTGGAAGCTTACCCATGTCATAAGGCAGATTCTGTGATAGTTGTTAAGAAATAACTTTTTGATTTTATACCTAGATTTGAGGTACCTTGTACTATCAATAGTGATCAGGGAACACATTTTAATACTTTTTTGATCAGAGATCTATGCAAGATTTTTAAAATTAAGTTGAGTCTTCACTGTCCCAACTATCCACAGTCATCTAGATTAGTAGACAGGGTGAACAGAACCCTTAAAAATGAGATTTCGAGGATTTGTGCTGAAACAAACCTTAAATGGCCAGAGACATGTCCCTTAGCACTAATGAGTATGAGGAGTACATTAAATACTACAAGGACATTGAGCCCCTATGATATAGTAATGGGGAGATCCATGGAACTTTCAGCTACTCCCCATGTCAAATGAAGAATTAACTCTAACGGATAATGTTATATTGTCTTACTGCACAAAACTTATTCATTTCTTGCAGCTGTACCACAGGACTGCACAAGAAGTTTTTCATCAACCTCCTGACCAGCCCTGTCACCAACTGTGGCCTGCTAATTGGTTTTATGTTAAAACTTTCTAGAGAAAGAACTATTTGAGTTTGAAGTAGAAAATTCACTGCATAGGACTACCAATATGGATTCATTCATCGCAGTGTAGGAAAATTTGTCATGTGAGGGCCCCAGATGAATCATCCTTGTCAGCGAAGGAAGATCGAAGTATGAAGAATGAGCCATCTGCCTCAGTAAAGGATTAAATGAGAAAATCAACTCAGATGACAGTCCGTGATGAATCCACATGGTACTGTTACTTTGTTTTTTTTTTTTGCTGTTTCTTTTATAAACTGGTAAAGAGAAAATAGTTTCCTGTTGGTTCTTCGACAGTATTCTGTTGACTTAAATGTGACAAACTGCTGGGTGTGTTTGCTTATACATATACTACATTATTCTAAGGCAGGGTTTCCCCTGATTCCAATCCCTGCATCTCAAGTGACATTTGAAAGGGAACTTAGTGACATTAATCTAACTTGGCTTAATGTGACTGACTTTTGAAAGCTTGTGTCTCTTCATTGAGACAAAGGTTATGACAGAAATGGGACTGTACCAGTGTAAATCAACAGATGTAATGACACTAGACATGGAAGTGTGTTGAACTCTTTATACTTAAAAAGTTATGACTGGTGATGTGGCATGGGCATGATAGAAGAGCGTTACTACATTTGCGGTGATCATGCCTACATGTGGTTACCTACAAACTGGTCTGGATGTTGTTTTGTGACCTATATCACTCCTGTTATTCAACATTTCGAGAACCCTCCAGCAGGCAGACTGAGAAATAAATGAGTAATTCACTGGGCAGTGCAAGTATTTTCAGTATTTACTCCTGCATATGAAGTGCAAAGGACAATGCTTGAAATCACCATGCTTTCTCAAATTCTTCAAAGGTAGCAAACCATACTTCACATCCCATCAGGATGGCAAATTGAGAAATGACTGAAATTCAAAGTGTGGTATTACAAAATCGGCTGGGATTTAACATAATGCTAGCTGCCGGGGGGGGGGGGGGGGTTCATGTGCCCTAACAGAAAGTTGTTGTTGTTCCTATATTAGTGACTATCATGATGAGCAAGGAAAGTTAGCCAGTTTCATGGACAAATGAGCCAAGGATCTGGACAGTACAGCTAAACAGTGGATACTTTTTGGATAGCTGAGCAGTGCATTTAGTAACCTGGGAACTAGTATATTACAAGGTATCATTACAATAATTGGTATTATTCTTGTAGTTGTTTTAGTATTTTCTGTTCTAAAGGCTATGATTACAAAATATTTAATCTCACCTGCATGTGCAATGACATTTATAAACACAGAAAAATATTTAAAAATTACATGCTAAATATTATGATGCCAAAACATATTTTATCAAATTAAGAAAAATCAAAATATAATTGTGGATGACACTCATAGTGTGAGAGGGCAGACTCTTATGGAGGATTATTATGTTTTGTTTATTTTTCACAAAATGCATATTTACTTTTAGTTTCTTCACAAATGAGTCAAATAAAATGTTTATAATATGTTTATGTTAAAAGCAAAATGAAAAATAGATGCATGATTATGCATGACATAGTTTCATGGTAGTAGTATTAGCTTGATATTTCAAGTGTCTTACAATTGTATTCTCTCTGTACTGAAAGATAGCTGAAAGCAAAGTAAGTGCTGAAGGAGTTAAGGGATGTTATGCTGAAAAGTGACAGGTATCCCCGGAAACCAGATTAATCAACAGTACACTGGCCTTCTCAGGCTGGGAGATGAGTCTTTTCAAGGATGTCTGTGAGATAGTGTGTACTGGTACCAAATGTTAAGTTGCAAGTCAATAAATCTTAAGAACAGGTGGTCTATGTTTTAAAAGTCATATTGTCAAGTGTTCATGTGAAGCTCTAAGTGAGGATCACAAGGACATAAATATTTAAAAATGTTATTATTTGCTTAAAGCTGGGGCGGCCACTGTGGTGCAGTGGTTAGCATTGCTGCCTCACAGCAAGAGGTTCTCCAGTTCAATTCTCAGCTGGGGTGCCTTCTGTGTGGAGTCTGCATGTCCTCCCTGTGGTCGCGTGGGTTTCCTCCGGGTGCTCCGGTTTCATCCCAAAGACATGCGTAGGTGGACTGGACACTCTAAATTGGCCCTAGGTGTGAGTGTGTAAGTGTGTATGTCTTCTGTGGAAGGCTTGCAACTTGACACCATAAAACTCCACTGCCAATCATGAGCAGACAGATGATCCGCTCTGGCGACCCCTAACCAGGAAAAGCCGAAAGAAGAAGATTATTTGTTTAAAGCTATGTTATGTCAGAGTTCTGCATGCTTAAAATTGATATAAAAAAGTATATAAATGAAGTATTTTCCTTTATTCTTTCAGACTGATCTGACAATTTTAGTAGGCAGCCTCCCAGCACTATTTATGGAATAAACAAGTACTTTGGACATCCTGAAGCATTATTCTTGACTCAAGATTAAAAGGTAAAATTATCTGTTGCTTATTTCTGAACTTTAACAGGTGCAAACTGCTATAGTTGGCTGCTGGGCACCTGTCAACTGTCCAGATTTTCACAGAATGTCCACATTTTTCTCTCATTTTTAATCTGTCACTCAGAAAATTTGTGGTTTTCTGGCAAATCATGGAAGATGGATGTAATTAAATAATAACATATATTTCAGTTTCAGTCTTCATATCCTTTATAAAATGCATGCTAATGCAAAACCCTTTAGTATACTAACTTTCTATGTTTATAAGACCAATATTTAAAAAAACGTCCCTTGTTTTGGGCTTTTGTATCCCCATTGTTTTTGGCTTTGCCCAGATTTCTTGCACTTAACATGTTGAGAGGTATGCTCCTGGAAGTGCAACTTACTGTTCATGCAGTTGGCATTACGCTTAAGTTCTTTACTTTACAGCTACAAGGTTCAGGATTTGATTCTGACCTCTGGTTATTACCTAGGTTTGTAATAGTCTGCAAACTGATAGCCTATTGTTTACCATTGAACCTTAATCAGAACTGACTAAGGAACAAAAATAAAGGTTAGATAAAGACATAACTCTATGAGAGGTGAAGATCACTGTCTAAAGAGATAGCAAATGTCAAGGCCAGATGGCTACCTGTCTGATGTCTATAAATGGGGAGGTTGGGAGGAAATAGAACACTTAATTTATCAGATTAACTGAACTACTGATGAAAGGAAAATACTTTTGTCTATACCCCAAGCTATTTTTACTGTGATTCTAAAGAAAGAGGGAGAAGTCTAGGTTCCATATCCCTTATTAATTTAGATGCAAAATTCCAGGCTAAAGTACTGGCAAAGAGGCTAGACAAAGTTCTAACCTGTCTAATTACAGTAGACTATAACGGGTTCATCAGACATGTGCAGCTACAGGTAATTGGTGGACACTGGCTATTTTTATTGAAAAAGCAGCACATAAGGTAGATAATGTGGGGTGTAGTGTTATCGGGTATCAGGAAGGCATTTGATTCAGCTGAATACAAATTTATCTTGAAATCATTAGAAAGAATGAATTACAGACAAAAGTTTTGGAGCTGGGGTAAAGCCCTGTATATCAACCCTTCTTTTAATGTGCTAGCAAATGGGAAGCTCTCTGATACAGGGATAATAAGTACAGGCACAACAAAAGGCCAACCTTTATCCCTGGGCTTGTTCATCTTGTTCACTGGGGAATTAGCTATTGGGGTTAGAATTTTACTGCACGAAATGGAAGATGAGGGTTTGGTCACAGGTCTCGTGCTTCTTTTTGCAGATGACTGCATGCTAGTTAGGGATCTCATAGATAATGTCAACCTGCCTATCCTCGTTATAGTCTACGAATATGAACAGGCCGCAGGACTTCAGTGTAATGAAAAATAAAATGACATAGTGGTCAGACTGGGGAAAGGCAGATCCAAATATCCATGCATACTGATAGAGGAGGTCTGTAGTGCTAAATATTTAAGTCTTACCACAGGCAGTATGGTACCTGATGCAATTAATGTGAACTTGGATCAGGTGATTAAACTAGGTTTACAGCAAAAGGTCCTAAAGAAATCATTGACATTAACAGGTAGAACAAAAGAATTCACTTCAGCAGTACTACCCCAGATTTTATATATTGTTAGATATTCAGTTTACCGGAGCTGCTCAGAGTTTGGTGACTTTAGCCAGAGATCTAGAGTGCATCTGAAAAGAAATCCAAGGCATCTGCTGAATTCAACTGCAAAATAAGCATATTTTATACCTGTATTGTACTTTATGAACTGTATTTAACTAAACTGCTGCATTATTTCTACTGTTTTTGCTGTTGAGACAATTATTCTGCATTTTGAATTTTGTAATACCTCTGCCTTATATAGCAAAGGCTAGATTCAGACTTGCTGAATATAGACTGTATGGTATCACTTGAGCACTTAACCAGCCATCTTACATTGAGAGTGTCCTCCTGCACCCTTGTGGCAGAAGTGTGCAGCCCAGGACCATCTGATTTGGGGATTGCTGGAAAAAGGTTCAGTTTAACGCTTTCCTGTTGGTTAGTTTGTGTTAAAACTGTTTAACTTCACCTGTATTTAAGCCTCATGTTTGCACGGCTTTGTGTTCAGTTAACCAGAACTGCTCAGAGTCTGGCACTTTGTGAATTGCATTTAACTAAACTGCTGTTTCATTTCTGCTGTTTTTACTGAGACTGTTATCTCTGCCTTATATAGCATAGGCTAGATTCAGACTTTCTGAATCTAGACTGTTTGGTATCACTTGTGCACTAAAACCAGCCATCTTACATTAAGAGGGCCCTTCTGCACCTTTCAGGCAGAAGTATGCAGCCCAGAACCCATCTGAGTTGGGGACTGCTGTAAAAAGGCTCAATTTTGGGCTTTCCTATTGGCTAGTTTGTGTTAAACCTGTTTAACTTCATCTGTATTTAAGCTTCACATTTGTGCAATGGTGTTTAGAGATGCCATGTATAGACACAAATGCCTAGAAAGATAGTTTTCCCTAGATATCTGCTAGTGAACCCTCCTAAACTTCCCTGCTGCACTGCAAGCAACTCAGTTACGCACTGACAAGCATTGTCACAGTTTTTTAACCCTAGCCTTCTATAGAATAAACCACTTTGTTAACCCTAGAGCAAAACCTGGTCTAACTAGCCCACTCCCCACTAGTAATTACAGTATAAACCTGCCATAATAGATGGTCAGTTTCCCACATTTCTTTGGCCAGCTTGACTGACATGGGCATCCTGAGGCAATGTAGTAATTGCCTCTTGTATACTGACAACCACTTACACCCAAAACAAATACTATATATGACAGACGTATTTACACTATGAATTTGGAATCAATTATTTAATGTAACAACAAACCAGACATCAAACAGATTGCCAGCACACAAACTTCACATCTTGCACATAACAAACTCACAACAAACCCACATATGCGGAGGTACTCACTAGAAGCCTAACAAAAGTTCAGAAACCTCCCAAGCCCAAACCTATTGCACACACTGCAAAGCCAACAGAATCCACTACACATAGCACACACATCAGTGTCTCAGCTAATAGGCCCTAAGGCAAAACACCTCAAAATCAAATCTCCTGGTCATAGTTGACTCCATAGTGAGACACACAGGTGTCCCCCTCACCAGGCTGGACAAGGAGAAGGTCACAGTTAGCTGCTTGTCAGGTGCCAGGATTCATCAAATCACGCATGCACTCAAGTCTCTCGACAACAAGCACCGTTATGACTCTGTCATAGTCTATGTTGGGGTGAATGACTTGAAACGTACCTCTCTGGACTATATGAAGAGAGACATGATTGAACTCGGATTATACGTCCCAGGCAGGTATGTTCCTAGCCCTAAGCAGCATTCTACCTTCACCCAGGATAATGCCTCACTATAAACAAAAAATGATTGACTTCAACAATTGGCTTAGCTTCTGGTGTCAATCCAGGGGGATCCAGTATCTGTCCGCCTGGGAAGACATGGTCAACAGATCACGCTGCTTTGCCAGGGATGGTCTTCTCCTGCCACCTCTTTTTTTCTCACTCACTGGAGGCACTCCTCACTTTGGAAGATGCTGATATGTGTACAGTCACTGAGACATGGTTCAAGGCCGCAGAGAGCACCCTGGCCATGCAAGGCTCCAATGCCACACGTTCAGACCACAAAACATGCGTGAAGGAACCAAAGGCGGAGGTTTATCCATTTTCATTAATGACAAATACATCTTTATACTAGTTAAACAGTATGACTCTCTTGAGCTAAGTCCAACTAACTGTAGGTAAAACCCCCTTCCACATCATTGTTAGCTATAGGTCCCCCACCATGAACTAAGATAAACACACTGCCTACCTGGACTTACTACAGTCACTCAGTCTACAGCCAAACACTCTGGTCATGGCTGATTTCAACTATTCTTCCATCGATTGGGAGGCATGTACAAGCACAAACATGCTCGCCCTGAGGTTCCTGGACTTTGTCAATACAAATGCTCTTGGAAAAGATAGTCTGCACCCTACAAGGGAATCAAATGTCCTAGACATAGTAGTCACCAACATGGGGGGGGGGGTCACTGCACTTTACCCTGTGTGTTGCCCTCCCTGGTAAGGTCTGATCATAAATCAGCCTCATTTGAAGTAACAATTGGACCTGACTCCCCCCTCCAAAGGAGCTAAAAAAATGAAACATTTCTCCAACGCAAACTACAGCCTACTAACCAATGGTATAAATAGTTTCAAACCCCCTGCTAACACAATCAGCAATGACTCCTATGCATAGGTGTACACAAATGTCCTGTATAAACTCTTATACAGCTGTATAACCTCAGCAGTACCTGAATGGATCAAAACCAGGTTTTCATGAAAAAACAAGCCACCCTGGTGAACCTCAAGTGTAAACAGGTTATATAACAAGAGGAAGAAACTGATGTCTAAGAAAAAGCGGTAAATGACTCAGCAGAGAAAGAACACCCTTCACAGCTTGAATAAGCAAATCAGATAACTTGTAAAGTCCTCTAAAACTAATTACTAAGCTAAATTATCATCCCCAACTAAGGATAAGAATAAGGCATTCTTTAGCTATGTCCAAAATCTAAAAGGAAAGGCCAAGTTTGTTGCTGAACTAGTAGTGGAGGGTACCACTAATACTGAACCTGAGGAAATTGCCAACCTGCTGGATGACAGATTTGGCACAAACTTCACCCCTCCCCCCGTCCCCACCAGTCATACCTCAAAGCATACTCTGCAAAGAGCTGTCATAACCACTCTCTCCCAGGCTGCTTACTAAACAGTCTAAAACAGGACAACAGGTCTAGACTACATAATCCAAAAGTCTGTTAATCAAACAGCACTTACATTGAAAACGTCGTTCATTGAATTCGCTCTTGTGGGGGGGGGGCTGAGCCCTCCACACCCCCACTAATTATATATACCAACTCCAAAATCGCACTACAGTGAGGAAAGGGTAAATTTTCCAACCTTCACTGTACCGCGATCTCACTATGAACAGGTCGATGAATGGAATTTTCGATGTAAGTGCCATTCGGTTAACAGACTTTTCTATCATGTAATATAGACCTTAGCAGAACCACTTGGCACTGTCTTTAACCACAGCCTAAGCACTGGCTTTGTTCCACCAGAGTGGAAAACAGCAACAGTAATCCTCTTGCACGAAAGGGGTCCATCAACCAACCCTAGGAACTATAGACCCATAAGCCTAACCAGCCTTATCTGCAAGCCCATGGAAAGAATCATCATGGACCTTATTAACAAAGATATAGGAGACCTTAAATCTTTTGACCCAACCCAGTTTGGTTTTGTTAAGGGTAGATCATGCTTATTAAACCTATTGGACTTCTTTGAGAATATCACCAAAGCCCTGGATGAAAACAAAACAGTACATACCACCTATCTTGACTTAGCCAAGGCCTTCAACACAATCCCCCCATTCAGGTATCATTGCGAAACTCTCCATGCTGGGGATTAGCCCTTACAGCACTAGATGGGTAGAAAACTGACTCACTGACAGAATGCATGCAGTCAAAGTTGGGGATTCCACCTCTATGAGTAGACTAGTTACCAGTGATGTACCACAAGGGTCTGTGCTGGACCCTCTATTATTTGGAATCTATTTCTTGGACGTCCAGGTAAATATAGATGACATGTGGCAATGTTCGCTGATGACTGCAAACTGAGTGAAATCACTGAATCCCCTAATGATATTAGCATATTACAAAAAGGGCTAACACAGACAAACAATTAGTGCCAAAGCCATGGACTTAAACTAAACAAAAAAAAGTTCATGATTATTCCCCTTGGCAAAGGGGAAGTCCCCACAAATTACAATGTAGACTGTACCCACCCTAAGCTCTAACCCAGTGGTGCAGGATTTGGGGACACAGATTGATAGCAACCTAAACTTTGATCACCACATGTCCACAATGCTAAGGAAAGCTTTCTACATTGCACATCTCATAAGTAAGGGCACTGCATCCAAGACTAAGGATATTATAACTCCTCTGTACTCGACCCTCATCAGACCACTAATAGGGTACATTGCTCCCTTCTGTATGTACCTCACCAGACACCTGCAGCAGCTGGGGAGACCACAGAGGCTTCTCACCAAGAAAATTCAGAGCATTCAAAACATGACCTATGTGGATAGACTAAAAGCCCTGTCACTGTACTGTGTATCTTATAGGCTGTTGACAGGCAACCTGTGCCTGGCCTACAGAGCAGTCTCTGACCCTGCCCTAGTGGAAATGCTGCACATCCACAAGTCAAATGGTACAAGATTCACTCACTCCAAGGATTTTAACCTAGCCTGTGACATTAACAGGACATGCTGGAGAGAAACAGGTATGTCTCCCAGAGACTGCTGCCCTTCTGAGATAAACTCCCAATTTACATGAAGTAGAGCTCCTCAATGACCCTATTTAAGCACAAGCTGGACAATTGGATGGAAGATTGTAAATTCACCCCATGGGTGACACCTATGTTCCTCATGGACATGGGCAGTCGGTGCTGATCAACAGACTCACATAGCAAATGTAGACCCTCTATCATGGTCAGTCAAGGAACATGAGTATAACATGGCTAGGCTTGTAAAGGCTTTAAGGGCATTAGCCTAGTTACCTTTTATGAACCTATAAAGATGTCTTCCATTCCCTTCAGCCAGCCAGGATTGACCCTTTGGTAGAAGCTGATAAATTAGGCTGTCAAGGGGAGGGCTGGGAGGAAAATTTCTCTAAGCAGATTACAGGAACAATGAGAAAGAAAGGGATTGGGTCTCCAAAGTATTCCGCAATGTGCCCTGGCCTTCAACTTATCTCACTTCAACTCACCTAAGTTCAGTGGCTTTCCCTTTCTGGTTACCACTTCAAAAGAAGTTCTGGAAGGAGAAACTACTTCCATCTAGTTGGATTCTAACATGGGAAGTAGAGATTTTTAAACAAGGGGACATGTGATGGGGCTTTGGACCTCAATCTACTTTTTGACAAGAGTGCTTAGAGCAATGAGGAATGGTTTGGGGCAGAATCAAAGGGGATTCTGGTAACTTGAATTAGGACCTGCTGAATGTCAACAGTCAAGCAACCCCAAAGTTACACAACAGGAATACAGATTTGGAGGTGGACTCCATAGCTGAAGGGTTCAGTACTTTTGGGGGTGGCTACATAGGATGGCACTAGTATCTATATATGATACTGAATAAAGAATGTTTTTGAGAAGGGACAATATTGCTCCATGGAATAATTGGAGCAATGCTAAAAAGAATATGAAAGGGATAATCTATCATCATCTGGGGTGAGGGGAATAGACAATCCATTTTAATGTTCAAAACTTACGGACACAGAAAGAGAGGGAAGTAATTTCTACCATAAAATGTGAGGAAATATGGCTTGGTGTGCAGGCCATTAGAAAAAAAACTGGTCCAACCCATGGGAGCTGCAGATGTGTATTATCCCCAGATAGCATCTGACACCTGCTAGATTGTGTGAGAATGAAATAAAGTAGGATTGATGGTATGCGGTGTAGTGCCCAGAGGGGTAATATATTCATATGTTTGTGGAATGCCCACAGACACAAATAAGATGGCAACAGATGGGTGATGCATGGAATAGTATCTCTTGGCTAAGGTCAAAGTTGACCTGGCAGATATATTTGCTTGGACTGGAGAAAAGTCATACCTCGTGAAACATTAGCCAACTGAGAACCAGAATAATGCTCTCCATACAAAGAATAATTGGTAAGGAAAATAGAAATGAAAAATAACTTGTACATATGCCTTGCAACACCCTGAGTTTATAAAATTTGTGGGCAAAGTTATGTATTCTGTGAATGGAGAAAACTATAAGAAATTCAAAAAGTCAGAGAGACAATCAATATGTAACTATTTTAATATCTAAGAATTGTTAAAGACTAATATTTTCAATGATCCAGATATAAGAGGTAGTTATATGAGTGCATCATAGACTGCATAGAAAAGATCCCCACTGCACATATGTAAATAGTTCATGATGTGATTTTCCTACATTATGTATATGTGCTGTTAATTATTTAGTGTGTTTGATGTTATGTTCAATAAACAAGATTTTAAACAAAACAAAACACAAAAAACTGTAGTATCTGTATGGATACAGATTGCTTCCATTTTTAGTTTGACAGAAAATGTAGCAAAGTAAAATAATTCCACACCAAAACAAGAGCAACAGTTACATGACTCCTGTGTCCTGTAGCTACACCCTTATACACATAAAAAGAAAACTGTCTAATAGTTTGCTCATACAAATTTTACTGAAAGAGAACTGTGCTATCACCTGGAGGCAAATAGCAGCACCCATGTGCATGAGTAACATTCTTTTTCTTCTCTAGACATGTCAGCTGTGCATTCAGAACTGCTACGCACAGATAAGTACTGACATAACTAGGCAGACAGCCTAGATCAGGAGATGTGGCAGTACTGTACGAGTCACACGGCATGAAGCTGACAGAAATACACTAAAACAACTGACAGAATACAATTTCTTAACCTAATCACCAACCTCAAGTAATCTCAAAGTTTAGACTGCCTGACCAAATAACAAAATAAGGCAGAGAAGCAGCCAGGAATGCAGCAGAAACTTAACAGTGAGAGTGTGTGTGACCTAAGACTGCAAGTCAGAAGTTGAGACTTGCATAAACCACAAAGTAACTAAATGCACTCATAGTTTAATTACAGAAAAAAAACAGAAAAGTGGCAGTTTTTAAGGTATTTAATAGAAGTGCTCCAAAATATCTTGGATGATACTTAGGGTCAACAATTTTGTCCATGAACATAAAAATGCATTTGTCAGTGCTGAATTTTACCTGAATTAGTGATGAAGAGGTACAGAGAGAGAGAGAGAGAGAGAGAGAAAATTATAGCTAATATTAAGTATAAAAAAGTAGGGTAAAATTAGTTCTGTGGGGGTGGTGCTTTATCCAGCTCAGCAGCAGTACAAGATTCATTTATGTGTCCTTTCCTGTTTACCTTCTTTCACATTTGTGGAGAGCTAGGGAAAAGTCAATGTGAAGAAAGTAAAAGGCAGAAATGTGGCCAAAATGGCAAAAAAAGCAATATTAAAAGTAATAAACCACCGGTCCAACCATTAGAATACATTTATTAGAAAACAACAAAGCTTTCAAGCCATTCAGGACTCTTCATCAGTGTTCAAGTCAATGTGTGCATGTATTTGTGTATTTTTTTTATTTAACAGGTATATTAACTGTATCAAATAGTTCCTTCTTAGCTGCAGCCTTGTTACAAAAAAATGCAATGATACAGAAGGGAACAAAATACAGTGCATAATAACCGTATGATACAGTATATACAAACCATCAGATATATGTAGTCACCAGTTTGTTAAAATAAATAAGGTCTTTAAAAAAATCCTAGCGGTATAACCGAAAAAAATTAGATGATGTCCCTCTTATATTATTTCCCCCTCCCAAAAGAGGTTCATTTAACTAATATGCCTTCAGTTTTGTTATGACTAAGCCTTAATAGACACACCACCTAATAACTAGTGGTAGAACAGTTCCATGTTGAAGGTAAAACACACAAATGCTTTAGAGCTGATTTCAAGTGTAAACTAGAGTGTAACAAAGGTAGGATGAGAAAAAGCAAATGAGTGAAGCATCTTACTGTTGAGATGAAATGCAATTTCCTGGCTACAGAATGGCAGCTACCTACATGCAATAGTTTATGTTAGTATAGTTTACATTAATTTGATTCTCTAGGCAATGGGCAACCACGTGACTTTTGTCAGGAAAAGACAATGATATTTTCCTCTAGGAAACTTTGCAATAAATAAAAAAAAAACCAACCTTCTGCACACTTTGCCATGATTCTATGCGAACTGAGGGGGAGACAACTAGCAACAGAAGAACTTAATCTTAGCCCACTGCTAGCTTGATGTCACTGACAAGCATAGCAGACAATTTAAAGCAAATTCAAAGATTTCAGTTGACTTTACTATCTATTTTCCAATTTCTGTTCTGCAAAAGTCAGATCAGGGCCTACTCAGACCAGTAGATATTTAAATATGTATGCCTTCAGTACTGCTGCCACTAGGGGCTGGAATGACTCATTTCTTGGTAATGAAGAGAAGTCACTTTTGATTGCCAAGCAGCGTGGCTTTCATTTTGCTGTAGTTCACATTAAGATCATGACTAGTGAATTGATGCAGAACACTAGCCAGATGTTTGGTAAGGGTTACAAGCACAGCTGATGCTAATTGGTAAGGATGCTAGCTGTCCATGTCAATTGCATATAGAAGCATATTCAAAAGGATGAGGAAAAAAAACTGTGATGAAGATGGTAAACTGCAGTGGCTTCAGCACTGATCCATAAGGCATGCCACTATTTATTGAAAGTGGTTGTGACTATGAATTGTTTATTCAAACTCTAAATCAGGGATCTAAAATTCATGGACTTGAACCTCAAGCAGCCTTCAAGCCAGCATAATTCTAGGTGAGAAAAGTTGGTTCACTACATTCCTAGCTACATGGACTGCCTTTCTTTTTTGTTTTGGAGGACATGACCCCTTGCTGAGCATGCTAGTCCTCGTAACAATCTTCATGTCATTTCAGTTTGAGATCCCTGCTGTAAAGGATGTGTCACTGAGACCGTTACTTAATCATTTAAAGGGAATATTGTCAGACCATGGTTACATCAGTTGAGAAGAATCCCCTAAGTTTTTCTTCATGTATCTAAATGGTACATTGTTCACTTTTATTCTGCATGAGCCAGAGTGTGAAGTTTGCTCGTGTTTGTTTGCTTACTACAAATTTTACCAATCTGTTTACCTTCATAATATTGTCATATTCTTTCTCCCTAACTGTGACATAAAGTAGTATGTTAATATTTTAAATGTTGCTCTAAGTTACAGTGATCTCAGAATGAGAAAAATAAAATACGGAGGATGAAGGAGCAAAGCCTTCCACATGGGGAGTTGCAGGTGGCTTACCCCATTCCACCTCAAAAACATTTATTCAAGTTTCAGAGATCTGTATGTTTGCACAAGCTGACTTCTGTCCTAAGAACTCTATCAGACATACAAGTCATGATCTAGTGAGTCCTACCACTTGAAAAATAAACTTTGAGTTAAATGAACACTGAATCCTGAAACTGACACAAGACCTCTTTCTATCCCTCCATACCCCTGGTATTTGTGCTTACTAACTCAGAGACTGCTGTACTTCAGAGTAGGAGGGATACTTGGAGATACTCCAACTTCAGGTATAGCATATATCCTCCTACCTATATTTGCATTTACACTTGTGTTATTCTGACAAATTTATAATCCTCAGAATTTCAACAGGCATCCATTTTTCCTTAATATAGTTGGAGTAATTTATGTATTTGTTTTATTTATTTATACTTTGTTGACCGGGTTAGTCCTGCTAGGCTAGTAGCCTCTTTTCAGGACAGACCCAAGTAGTATTTATACTACCAAGGGAAATTTGGCCAGGGTACCGAGAAACTTCCCCTACTCTTTTCATCAGGTGCCATGGGATTTTTTACATCCACCTGAGTTACCACCAACTCAGGTAGATGGGGCATCGGTTTAACATCTCATCCGCAGAAGTGTAGAACCTCCCTTATGCTGCAGTGCAGTGTCAATAATCCATGTCCATGGAGTGGGAATAGACCCCACAGCCTTCTGCATCAAAGGCAAGTGTGTTACCTGTTGCACCACCAACAACATCTTTTAAATACACATGGAAAAGATTCTCCACAATTATGAATTAATTGGTGTGTTTTGACCAATAGAGAACAGAATTGACAAAGCAGAACCAAGCCTCTAATATAGCTCTGTGTAAAAGGCTTTGGTAAGAGCTATAAAGATCACCCCAGGAGCCTGTCCTGCATCCATACCTTTAAAGACACAGTTAATGAGCAATAACAGTAAAGTACAGTCATGTCCACTTACCACAAATGCAGATGCTCAAGTGTTTTCACTGCTGCAGTAATAACCATGTGGCTTTTCCTTGCTATGGTAGTCCATGGCTGAGTCAAGTATCAGAAATTTAACTCCCTCCTCCTGGGCTGGCAGACACCCTGCACCTGACATCGGGGTTAAGGGTTGTCAGCCAACACCATCTTACTGGTCTTTCTTGCCCCTACAAAGAGGAGGAACACCACCAGCTGAAGCTCCAGACCCAGAACACAAGGTGCTTAGTGGAAAGGAATAGGAAACGGGTGCCCACCCTAACCTAAAACTAAAGGAGATGAGATGGAGGATGGGAAGATGTACTGCAGCAGTGAAGACACAAACATCTACACTTATATTAAGTATACACAACTATACTGTGTTCAGCATGTTTCATTTTTTGCGATAATAACCATATAGGAGGATTCCCAAAGCTGAGAAAGAGAAAGTCTGGTAGGAAAAAGATGATTTAAGCAGAGGCTAGAATGCTCTGCAAGACTGCAGAAACAAATCTTGCCCTGGATTTGGAGAAAACTTAAAGATTGTAATGTTTGGTAAAGGTGTGGACAAAGGACCAAGTGTCAGCCTCTAAAATTTGCCAAGTGAGAATCTCTTTAAGAAAAGCACTAATGGTGGTAATAGTGATGAAATTTGCTTAACATGATGTTTAGAACAAAAGGGAATACAGTTCAAAATCCACTTTGAAATGGTTTGTTTGTTGATATAATTTCCTAGCTTATTACTAGCAAAGGCTACAAAAAATTAACTGGACTTTCTAGCTACCTTGGTTCTGTCCAGATAATATCTTACTTATCTGTAAACATCAAGTGAATAAAGGATACATTCTCCCCTGTTTTGAGGATGAGGAAAGAATGCAGGGAGATGAATGGACTGATTAGGGGTAAGTTCAGAAACCACATTTGGCATGAAAGAGGGATTAGTTCTGAAAGTAACTCTCCTGGTGCAAAATAAGGAGGGGTTCTGTGCCCAAGAGTGCTTGGAGTTTGGAAACCCATCTAGCTGAAGTGATAGCCACTAAAAAGGCCATTTTCTAGGAAAGGAATTGAACTTCAGCTGTAGCAGTAGGCTAAAATGGGGGTAATGTAAGCACAAAACTGAGATTCCAAGGTGGAGAGGGAACTTTTCTGGGAGGCCTCAGATGGATAACACACTCAAGAAACTACTTCGTAAGGGGTTGAGAGAAAAAGAGGAAGCTGCATAGGTAGTAAGATAGAGAAGGCAGAATAGTACATTTTAATAGATGAGTAATAGACACCCGATTTCAATAAATGAGAAAGATATGCAAGAACATGGTTGATCTCTCCTTAGCTTTGTGAGATATACTGTTGTTGGCACTAAACTGAAAACCTTTTCCATTTTGAAGTATGTGACTTTCTGGTACTAGGTTTTCTGGCTATTTTTAAGATGTCTAGCAAACCCTTGACCAAACCAAGGCCTTGGGAAACAGGTGATCAACCAAGCTGTCAACCTCAAGGTGTTGAGATTGGGGTATATGATGGAACCCCGATTTTGAGTCAAAAGGTCCACATGTTGTAGAAGCAACTATGTTTTTTTCCCTGATTAGGCTATGTAGGAGAGGGAACCAATGTTGCTTCTGCCAAAAGGGTACTATTCCTGGTCCTTCCTCCCTCCCTGATTTTAACAGTACCATGGAGATGACAGGAATGGGAAGGAATGTATAAGGAAACAGACTTGTCCATAGAAAGGAGAAGGCATCAGTCCTCCAGGTCTTAGGATATTTGGCCATTGAGCAGAATTTTTTTTTCAGCTGATTGTTTTGATATGAAGCAAAAAGGGACATTTCTGAACTGCTTTGGTGGTCTGCAAGAGAACGTATGTCTCCTGGCAAGTACTAGGCTAGTAATCCCCCCACTTGCTTATGCACCATATCATTGTGGTGTTATCTGTATTTATCTAGAGAGTACATGGTTTCCACAGTTCCTTGAATGCTAGGAAGCCCTTGAGAACAACCATCATTACTTTTAAATGTATGTGTTTTTTTTTTAAACTGCTTCTACTTTCCTAGAGCTTGGAGGCCATTGGAATATGCTCTTCAAGCCAGGTTTGAAGCATCTGTGATCAGGGTCTGATTCATGTGAGGGACCCTGTAAGGTGCTCTAGATTTTAAATGGAAGCAGAGATCCACCACTGGAGTTCCCTTTTACGCAAGAGAGGAGTGAAATCTTTTGAGAGATTGGCTGTGTTGATTCTAACAGTTTTTAAGTATAATGACTACCAGAAAACGGACTGAGTAAAAGAAGCTTTGGCCCGGCAGAAGGGAGGCGGGACTGTGTCTGTTTATCCAACAACATCATCTAATAGTCCAGGAAGCAATGGGGTTGATTCGCTCGCTTCAAGGACTAGAGTCGACTGTGGTTCCAAGCAAGTTAGTAACCACGCCACAGGTTTGGTTTCATCGGTTGGAAGCTCGTCTACGATTAAACATGCGGATTATTCCAACTGTAACGACAAAGTTTTTGAACAAACCTTCCGTAACACAGTTAATCCATTTTTCATTAACGTAGAGGGTAGTGATTCAAAACAAGTAAGTGACCAAAATATTCCGGTGGTTTCTGACATCATTTCTTCTTGTAAAAAGGACATTTTTAATTTGGAAAAGTTGTGCACAAAGTGTGTTTCCCTTCAAAACGAGATTTTTTACTTGGATGAATGTGTACGCTTGCAATGTGTGCCATTTGGATTAAGAAGCTTTAGATTCCCTAATTGTGCCACTGAGGGTGACAGTTTATACAAACAATGTGTTGAAATTTTCAACAACGCCGGTTTGGCGTTTATGAAAGTATTAACTGAGCACTACAGGGTTGAGTTACTCAATTTAAGACAACAAGTGGAAGTATTAGATAATAACATTAGGGTCTCTGAAGCATTTGATAATCTTTCAACATTGTATTATGGCATCAATGCCAAACTGGACAGACTTCGAGCTTCCATTATTGAAAGGAAGCAAAAAAAGTTGAAAAGAGATTTGGCAGCATATCACAACAACACAGCGTATCCACTTAAAAAGAAAAGGGGTAAATTTCCAGATACTGAATCAAGTAGTATTCACACTGATTCAGATAACAACAGTAACATTTTGATTAACAAGGACACACAATCTTTAGTTCCTTGCTTATCTGCTAGTGTTACAAACAACGATGTTCAAAATTATTCTTTAGAAACTGCAAAGGCAAATACATCTTTCGCACAGGCAGTTTCTTCTGGAAACAAATCGGGCCCTTTTCTAAAGGACAAAGTAGGGAACATCAAGACGCCGAGATGGTCTGGAAGAGTCCAGACAAGGAACAAGGGAAAAGGCAAGAACCGGAAAAAGAACTGAATTACAGTATTGCTGTGTTAAATCTGACTGGTGAAACATTACCTAATGAGGCACTTACAGTGCTTCAGAAAGGTTTTTCCTTTGTTCCTTCAAACAATGTGAACATTTGTAAGTTAATTGTAGATTTGAAAATGTATCTTCGAAAACTGAATCTTAAGTTCATTTTTGATGGTATGACTAAATTTAACATTGGTGTTGACAATTTCATGAAAAAAAGTACTTTTAATCCACTGTTGAATTCAACCCTAAATGTGTTTGGAAAACTGTGTGAACAAGATTTTAGAAAGTTGAATAAGTATGCAAAACATTATAGTTCCAACCTAACTGATGCTGAGTTAAAAGCTTTGAATTATATGGTCAACAAAAAAGAATAGCGTATAATGAAAGCTGACAAAGGGGGTACTATAGTAATAATGAAATCTAATGACTATATTAGGGCAATGAATGAGATGTTAGATGACCCCTGCTGTTATAAAACAGTTAGTAAAGATTTCATTGCAAAAAGTTTCAGGAAAATGGATGTATTACTTTTTGATTTGTTCACACAAGGTAACATTGACAACATTACGTATGAATTTTTGTGTATAGAATACCCCAAGCTAGCCACCTTGTTTGGAATACCTAAACTACACAAACAAGGTAACAACATACCATTTAGACCAATAATTTCTGCAAGTTATTCTAAGACTGAGAGTATTTCTATTTGGTTAGATAAGCATTTGAATCCTATTGTTCAAAGAACAAAGTCTTTTCTTAGAGATTCTTGGCACTTGTTGGAACTATTAAGTCAATTTGACATCGGTGGTAATGTGTTTAGTTTTGCTACTTTAGACGTAGAATCACTTTACACAAGTATTAACCAAAACATTGGGGTTGACTATTTAAGGGAATATTTGAGTACATACACAGACACAAGTAATGATTTGGTTAACACCATATGTACTTTAATGGACATAGTATTAGAAAATAATTTTTTTGTTTTCGAGGAAAGATTTTATCAACAGACTTCAGGAGTTGCGATGGGGTCGAGGGTAGCCCCAAGTTTTGCAAACCTGGTGATGGCCATGTGGGAGACTAAGTTTCTATATCCACAGTCATCAAGTTTTCGTATTCTCTTTTACAAGAGATACGTTGACGACTTGATTTTTTTTGTGGAATGGTGACTTTAACTCCTTTGAAAAGTTTGTTGATGATTTAAACAACTCTACTAACTTTTTAAAGTTCACTATTGGACATTTCGGTGTGGATATCAACTTTCTAGACATTCATTTAAGTTTAAACAATGACAAATCTATGTTTGAAAGTGATATTTACAGAAAGCCCACCTTCATGAACCAGTATCTACATCACGATAGCTTACATCCTGAGTTCATGAAGCGTGGTGTAGTCAAGGGACAACTTATCAGACTGAGTAGATTAACTAGTAGAGATGAAGTATTTTTCACTGAAATTGACAAATTGCACAACTTTTTCATAGATAGAGGGTATGGCAACAACTGGTTAAATGATATTCAAAAAGAAGTAATAAGTTTGAGAACTGACAAAGCATGTCCGATTTTGAGAAAAGTTTTAGAAACACAAGGTATGCTTGATACAACTAACAACACCACTGTTAGTGAATACAAGTTGGCATTTCCTATTCCCATTTCTAATGAAATGTCCTTTATCAAGAACATTTTATTTAACAATTGGAAAGTTATTTTGGGTAACAAAGATTTAAGTACCATCATAGGTAACACCCCATCTTTCATTTACAAAAAGACTGTCAATATTAAGAGTTTGATAGAGAAAGTCAAGGTATTTAGTGAAGAAGGGGTTAAACAAGGGACATTCCCATGTAACCAATGTAGACAATGTAGGTTTATTTCAGGTAGTAACATTATACATTTGAAAGGTTTAAACAAAACTATTTATACCAAAGGTCATTACACCTGCAAAACACAATGTGTTGTCTACATTGGAGTGTGTGATACATGTGGACACTTTTATATAGGCAAAACTTTTAGAAATTTAAATAAGCGTATATATGAACATCATTTGGCCATTAGAAAAAAGGACACATCCAATGCTTTAGCAAGACACGCCCTAACCTGTGACAATTTCAAGAAGTTCTGATTTTCTGTTCTTGAGAAAATTAATGATGAACAGTTCTCAGGCAATTTTAAAGTAAAATTAGAGTGTCAAGAGGCTATGTGGCAGATTCTGTTGAATGCTGATGAGTCCCCAGGGCTGAATGATGTTATTAACATCAAGTGTTTTCTACTAGCACAAAGATTATGATGGTTCATTATCAATTTATTGTTCTTCTAAAAAAGTTAGAAATTTCCTTAAAAAAGTTAGAAATTTATAAGGGGAACATTTTTATTAGCTTACTCATTATGTTTTTTTAAGAAGAATTATATTGTTGTTTTGGACACATTTCCGTTTATGTTTGTATGTAATTAATTACAGGAAGACGTAGTCACATGACTGTTCCAAATGTGTATTTATACTGGGTATGAAGTTTCATTAACTATTCTGATGAAGTTCAAGTGTTATTAAAATTGAACGAAACACGTAAAAAGCATTATTTTGTCTCCTGACTTCTGGTTTTCTCAGTCCGTTTTCTGGCAGTCATTTTACCTGGTTTTTGTGTTCGTTTTTTAAAAAAAGTTTTTAAGTATCATTGGATCTTTCTCATGTGAAGCCTGGCTAGAGGGATCATGAAGATACATGAGGCAATATAGCCCAGATGTCTGAGAACCTCCCATGCTGGAAATGATTTGAGAGGTAGAAGAAATTGGAAGTACTTTGTCATGAAAGAGATCTTTTCTTTAGGAAGGAAAGCTCTTTGAAGGTCTGTGTCCAGCAAGGCCCCCAGAAAGAGTAGCATTCTACATGGAGAGAAATTGAAATTCTTTAGATTTAGGGTGTAACCTAGAGGGGAGAAAATGGTCACTGTTTGTTGTAGGGTGGAGAGAAGCTCCTCCACAGAGTCTCATGAGATCAGGCAGTCATCTAAGTAAGGGTAGATCTGAATGCTCTTGGTTCTGCGGTATGTTATTACTGGAGCCAGGCATTTGGTGAATACTCTGGGTGTAGTACATAAGCCAAGGGCAGAACAGAGAATTGATAATTGATTTCTACCTCTGTGAAATGTAGATGGTTCTTGTGAGACTTTGCAATGGAAATATGAAGGTAAGCATCTTTTAGATACAAGTTGACCACGTAGACCTGAGGAGCAAGTATAGGCAGAAGCTTTTGTAGATTAAGCGTTTTGAATTTTGTGGACCAGGAGAAATCTGTTTAGTCTTGAAAAATCTAGCATGGGCCTCTTAAATTCCCTCCTTTCTTGGAGCTAGGAACAATCTTGAATAATATCCACATCCCCTTCCCCTTTCCTGGGAAGGGACCTCTTCTATGGAGCCTTGCTGTTAAAGCAGGTCTACCTGGGTCAGAGCTTCTTTTTCTTGGTTTGCAGGGACAGTAGGAATGCCAGAAACCCTATTTTGATGATGGTTAGCACCCATTTTTCTTGGGTAATCTTGTCCCATTCATTGAAAAAGAGAACAATAACCTTCCCTTAGCTTTGAAAGTATTGTGGGGTTTGTTGGTAGGAGGGAGGGTGAGGTTGGGGTGGGTCTTGAGGGGGAAAGGACCAGCTAAGTCATGGTTGCTCCATGCTGGCCCCTGGGGCTGTGGTCCACTAAGCTTAGAAGTAGTTTCTGATTGCCATCTTTTATGTTCCCTTAGTGTTTGACCCCTTCTGACCCTTTTGCCTCATTCTCCTGGTCCTTTCCTTCCTCTCAGCACATACATAGTGGGATAGTTTCTACCAAACCTGGGTGGCTGAAACATGCAGAAAGTCCTTGACTGACTGCAAAGATTTAGCTTTCCCCTCCAGTTTTTTTTTTGAAAACAGCCTTAGCTTTGGGTCCAAACAAAAAGTCCTTCTCTAAATCAGCATTTAGAATTTCAGACTTAACATGATCTGGAAGGGATTGTTCCCTTAACCAGGCATGACAGCGGATAACAGACCCTGAGGCAGGTGACCTGCTTGATGCTTCTAGAACATTATAGCCACAATGCAAAGAATGTTTTGCAGCTTGTGAAATAGAGATGCAAATGTCCAGCAATTCTTTGGACAGAGCTAAGTCTTCCACCCCTCCAGTTTTTATTTCATATGATCCAACAGAGTCTCCAGGTACTAAATTGTATGAAACTGGCAACTGAGAGCTCTCATAGCCAGTGTAGCAGAAGTATAAAGTTTTTTTTTTTTTTTTGATAAAACAGTCCAGGGTTCTCCCCTCTTTATTAATTTGCTTATGAATTTATCTTTGTTTACCAGGAAAGTCTGACTGGGCAGTACTCATTTTCAGAGGAGGCCCAGGAAGAAAAGCTCCAATTGTTTACATTGTATTTTGCTTAGTGTCACACTGCTGGCCCAGCTCTCTGGAATTTTGTAAATAATTCTATGTCATTTGTGAATATGATATGATTTATACATAACTGTATGTTATGTACTGAGCTAAAATGTAACCACAGCATGCCCTGCTGACTTAGAACAGAAATGCATATAAACTATATACCTGTGCAAATGTATGTTATAATACTAGAAACTGAAACATACAGAGTTAACTTGCAAAACTTCAAGAAAATAACTTGAAATTAAATAATTTTACAATTATGTTATAAAAGTTAGTTTCAATGCAGCAAGGAGACAGGATGTCTAGAACTATGGTGCCTTCTGCATTGTTTTATAAGTGTTTTATTGTTTTTTTGTATTCTAGCATTTGCAAACATCTGAAGGCTATGTATTTTCACAGAGAGATGTTAAATGTTGGGGTTTAGCTTGGAAACTTAAAGTCAGGTGACAAAAAGTAATGTCATCCAAGCTAACCCAGCAGTAATATTGGATATCAATTTAAGAACTCTCTCAGAGAGAGACTGGGCATTTTGTATTGGACCTAGCAAGAACATCCACTTATCATCACCATCTGCACTTGCCTTGTAATAGTAACTAACTAGGGTACAGTGATTTCTTTTAGATATAGTTAGAAATATAGTAAAGATTAGTTTAGATGTTTTCTGCATTTATTTGAGACTGTTCTGCAATGTTGTTTTAAATACTTCATGTGATTTTGAACTCTGAAGTAACTGTGTTGATGTACTGAGTGTTGTCTTGCTCTTTTATTATTTAATATTAAATATATTTAAACCTATCTTTGTGGCTGATATTTATGAGACATTTAAACTCTTAGAGTACTTGCATATGTATTTGGTGACACTGTACAGGCCACTCCTAATAGCCTGGCACTTGGTCAAAACTACCATTTGGATTATTAGCAGCATTACATGGTAGGATTGAACACCCTTTGTTAAGGGCATAGAGTAGCTGATAAGAGTGGTTGGTGGCAATAATAACTACCTTGTAGTCTGGGCAGAAGGGGTATAGCTAGTAAACCTGTGCCAGCCTTTCCCAGGTGTGTGTGTTTGTATATAAATCAAATCTTAAAGTGTGTGTGTGTGTGTGTGACTCAGCAACTTGGGCAGGGACACGAAGAACTGGTTGGACAGAGAGGGTGCTGGAGGTTTTGGCTTGACCACTCAGCTGGGCTCTCAACCCTACAGCTGTGCCAGTGGGGGGTCTGATTGGGGATCTGAAGAAAAAGGGAGAAACCAGCCCCAGACTGACTGTGGTCTCTGTGTGCTCTTAAGGCAAATTGTACTTTACTGTGTGTGTATTTGCCATTCTCCCAGTGTGTGTGTGTGTGTGTGTGTGTGTGTGTGTGTGTGTGTGTCCTCTAGCTGTTACCAGTGATGAGGATTGAGGCTCCTTGGTTACTGGGCTAGTGCTGGGGCATCACACTTAGTTCCAGTTAAACATAGAAGTAGTTGCATTTATACACATACAGTCGTTACACATACAGTGCTTACATTTATACATTCTAAGATTTTACAGAGGTAGAAGTTACTAAAGAGATAGCACATGTGCAACTTAGTGGATTGTATAGGTGGCAGTTATGTATAAAAATAGTTTTGTCATTTCATTGAGAGGCTGTCAGTATTCCATTTAAGGAGAGTATTTGGAGAGCATCATACAGTGAGCACAAAGTCAATAAAGTGATGAGCATGTGCAGGACCAGGACTGGTTAAGATGTTGTTTAAGCAGTCATTTAAAATTATTGAGTTTGTCTGAGAGCTTTATTTGTGTGGGGATATTATTCCAGAGTTCAGTGACATATTGGGAGTAGAGCAAATCTCCTGTAAAATAATTTTACTTATTTGTGGTAATCAGGGATTACTTTGCTCTCCCCCATGAATTAGCAGCAACAACTTTGAGGACTTGCCCAACTGTTCAACTCTGGAGGTGCAATGTGGCTGGCCATCACAAAGGACAGATGGATCAGAGACAATTTACAGTAGCTGTACAATTCTATTCTCAAGTGCATGCTGACCAGTCTTTATTCTCTTACCATGTGTTCCATCCCAGCATACAGAAGTGGCTAAAATAGCTTTTGACAACTAACCAAAACAACCATTGAAGTCTTCCACCAGATCCAAAAAAGTCTGCAGTTTATTTCAAATTCTTTTTAGTTCCAAAAATATGAAGGACCTTGGGCCAATACTTGATCTCAGAGGCCTAAACCTGTAAGTAAAGAAAACCAAGACCAAGACAGTCACAGTGCAATTGCTCTTTCCTTGTCTACAAGATGGAGACTGGATGTGTTCTTTAGGTCTCCGGGATGTATACCTGCACATAAAAATATCAAAGGCTTTCACAAAGTTCCTGCACTTCTGGGTGGGAGCCAGTCATTAACAATTCAGGGAACTGTAATTTCATCTAACCATTGTTCCCTAGGTGTTCACTAAATGCATGACGAAGATGCAGCTCACCCGAAACTGATCGAAATCAAAGCATTCCCAGAAATGGATGACAGACTACTTATTTCCACCAAGAGATAAGTTCTGCATATGTACAAGGGCATATTTACTTTGGCTTTGTTTGTCCTTGAGAATTTCAGTGAGCACTATGAAGTCTCAACTGGTGCAACTGTAAGCGCTTATATTCATAGGTTCCTACCTAGACTCAGTACAGAAGTTGGCATAACTCTCATCACATGAAAGCTTCAATACAGTCCATAACACTACTTCTGCAACATGCATCATGATCAGTGCACTTAATCCTCGAGTTACTGGGCCTGATTGCAACAACTATTCATTTGATACCATTCATACAGTTCTAAATAAGAGTACTACAATGGACCCTTAATATACAATGGTTTCAGTTGGAATATCCTATGAATCAGGCCAGTCAATTATCTGAGGCACTCTGAAAGCATCTGCAATGGTGGCCACACCTAACCAACTTGGAAAGAGGATGTCACTTACCCCTGCTCTACTAACAGTTGCAGTCACCAAGGATGCATATGGCCTGGGGTGTGGAGCATTGTTTAAGGCAGATGGCCCAATGGACTTTGACTCAACAAGAGGCCACACTGGACATCAACATTCTGGAAATTAGGGCTGCCCTCGTTATGTTGCAGGCTTTTCAGGACAGTCTTCCCCTAGGTGCAACTGCAATACACTGCACAATATGTCAGTAGTGTTGGATATTAACAGACAAGGGGGGATTCAAGTCCTACCTCCTGTGTCAGGAAGCCATGAGGCTTTAGGAATGTGCACTGAACTCATAATGCTTCCTTATAGCAACTCACATCACCAGTTAAGCCAACTCTCTAGTGGAGAGGTTTGGCAGATATCATCTGATGTCACGAATGATCCCAAAGTCAAGTAACTGTGCAGATGGTTTCCTGTGGCCGTATGCCTCCCCAACCAATGTCAAATGTAGCAACTTCTCTTTCTAATCCCTCCACAAGGGTATACAAACCTGGATGCTTTATCCACTAGTGGCTACTGTACAGCAAGTTATTTTCCTTAAAAATGGAAAAAGGAATGTGTGTTGTCACCATAGGTCTCATTCTCTTAAGCAGCCAGTGTGGAACACAAACCCTAGCAATGTGTGACAAACAGTCAAAATGTGGAACACCCTATGTTTGCAGTGCACGACAATGCACCACTTTCAAGGGGCCTGGCTGAAGTGAACTTTTGCCAGAAAGGAATATTGTACATTTGTGTAATTTATTTGAAAAGTTACAAAAATAGCTTTGTTTCAAGCTTCTTCACAATAGTGAACCCACAGTGTGAAAGTAGCTGACTCCAAGTCAGACTGCCGATCAGTCACAAGTGAAGTCCCACAGGGTTCGGTCCTGGATCCTCTCCTGTTTAGCATCTACTTTTCTGAAGTCCAGGCCAACATGAAGGGACTCTGGCTGACAAAGTTTGCAGACGATTGCAAGTTAGGAGCTATTATTAACTCCCCAAGTGATGTTGACATCTTACAGAAGGCCTCACTGAGACCAATGACTGGTTTCAGAATCATGGCCTTAAACTCAATGCCAAAAAATGTGTCGTCATCCCCTTTGGAAAAAACCCGGTTCCCATGAATTACCACATCGATGGCAGTCCACTGGACACAGAAGGCGTTATAAGAGATCTGGGAACACAGGTTGACAGAAACCTCTCTTTTGACCACCACATTGCCACTGTGGTCAGAAAGTCTTTCTATGTGGCACATCTCATTACTAAGGGTTTTGTATCCAGGAAGAAAGACGTAATTGTCTCCCTCTACTCTTCTCTCATTAGGCCAATCATTGAGTACATTCCTCCATCTGGCATGTGCCTCATTAAACACCTGCAATAACTGGAGAGGCTGCAAAAGTACCTCACAAAGAGGATCCTGGGCCTTAAACATTTGTCCTATATGGACAGATGCAAAAAACTCCAACTATTCTCTATCTCATATCGCATACATGTCAAGCAGAGGACCTCACTGGCCCTCAAGAGAAATCTTGCTGAGTGGATGGGAAATAGAAAATTCACCACAGGGATCACTCCAGTGGCTTTACTCGACAGAGGCATTGGGAACTAAGGTCAGGTGGCACGATGCCAGGGTAATCCTATGGGCTAAGCTTGTAAAGGCTCCAGGCCCATTAGCCTAGTACACACCTATGAATCTAGTCTCATCTCACCTTATTGAAAAGCCCATAATTCGTGTACAAAGTTAAGTACAAACAACTATACTTGACCAACCCTGAGACTGCAGTGCAATTACTAACTGTGCCATAATTCCCTTAAAAAGCTACTGGAGAATAAAAATCAGCCTACATTTGCTACACAATAAGAATATCATAGAAGAACCACATTACTGATCCTCATATGTCTTAAAAAGAAGCTGTACCTTACTGAAAGTTAAAAACCACCACCAATGATATTTACTCAAGCAGATAATTCACACACAGATCACACCGGTAATCAAATGTCAATAAATTAAATTAAAAAAATCGGCAGAAACCATTAATAAAATGAAATATACTCAGTAGAAAATGTATGTATAGCTGTATTCAAGTGCAACTACTAAAAAAAATGGTTGTCAGCACCAGCTGTTCCAACCCCTCCACAACTTTTCCCAGCTAAATATGTTGACTCAGCTAGTCAAGGACAAATCAAAGCAGAATTGGGAACAAATGCAGGATTAATCAGGGCACTTAAATTATAGCTTCTGTTATATTAATACACATTTTTTGAAAAACGAGTTTATAATTCCTGTCATTTGTTATGTGTAATTCACCATCTTTTTCTCAAAATCACCAGTTTTAGGAGGGATTAAAAGGGACAGGAATAACACTGGAGTTAAAACCAGGGACTGGCCAATACACACGTAAAATAAGCAAAACTGGGTGAGTAAATACTGGCAGGCATTAGAATTGTTCAATTCACAAATCAAGTATATAAATTACTAAACAGTTATAAAGGAGTAGAGTTATTTCAAATGGTTAAGCAGTATTAGTTAGCAGAGGTTATGTGAGAAGTGGCAGTGACACAAGTGCTGTAACTCTTTCACTGAAACTTTCAGCTCCAACATTTTATAACCCAGGGGGGAGACCTATGCACCCAGTTGAATTTAAAAAACAAGCTACTTACAGTTAATGTACACTGAGATTCGCAGGTAATTGCAGTCTTGGATTAGTCAAACAATCCTTCCTCATCTCTGATTTTCTCCTTCACAGAATATTTTATGACTACTTTAGGTCTGTCCAGGAAGACTTGCTCTACTTTCAGAAGAACACTGTTTCAGGCTCTAACTATTGTGAAAGGCACTGACAGTTTTTTTCCTTTACTGGATGCAAGTACATTCCTGTTGGGAAATGGTGGAACTATTGACCCCTCTATTTACTTCGTATGGTTTCAGTTTTGGGCAAAAATAACTCCCACATTATAATTGTCTAAGCTTTGATAGGCAGGACACTATACATGAAAACCTGTGTGAACGTAATGTAATGATATTATTGTGCTCTGCTGCGATACCCATTTAGAAGGTGTTACCATGGCGTGAAAACTGCCAACTGTACATGACTGGCCACATTCTGCGCCTCTTCATTGTCTCCCTTTGTCAAAGAATAGTTACTTGATTGGCTCATATACCAAGATGCTGATTATCTGTCATTGAGGTATACGAGCCGCTCAGAAATTGCAAAGTGGAGCCACTGCTCTTCAATGTGGAACAGTGGAACACTGGGCTAAATCTACATGAAATGTGGAGCATTCTGCACAATCTGGAGCACTTGGCTGCTCAGATGGTCACCACACACAGTAGAAATGAAACTTCTGTAAGGAAGTGTGAAGGAAACCAAAAAGTACAGATATGGACAGTCAAGAAGCCTGCTTTCTTCCACAATCTAATGCATTTTCATTTCTCTCACTTTATACATATATTTATGTATGCAGGTATTTATCGACTGATGTATTTGTATTATTTTACATATTTTTCCTTTCTGAAGTATTGACTTTTCTTATCAGTCACCACGCAAAAGAACTTGCTTTCTTCTTCTGTTTTACTTCCACTTTTTTTGAAGTGGATTTATGTCTTTAAAGCCATCGAGTACCAATCCATTCTGTAGTGGTTTAATGGAAACAGCAGCATACTTCCCAGCTGTCACTGATTTTCAGAGACGTCCCTGATTTTGACTCAAGTTTTAGGTCTGCCCTTCTTAGACCCTCTTATAACTAGTGACTGTTGGAAAAAAGATGAGGAATTGCTGTTAATAAATAATGGTAGTAATTATAGTTACAGACTTCTTTTATTTTCGAAAATGTATATTAATACATATTCTCTTATTCTATCAATGTTCCAATTTAACAGTACTAATATTTTAGGTGTCCCTGATTATTTCTGGATTTGTCGTCAACTTTTTGAGAATTATGGTATCAGTACCACAGCTTGCAGAGTAGGTTTCTTCTGTGTACATCTCATTAAGGGTCCTTTGCATTGTAGAGCTCCATTTCACTTTTCCCTATTTTCATTGGACAGTGGAGTGATCCCGATCCCGCCCAACACATTCCTGACTTTTAGCTACCACATTTCCATTTACATTCATGGTATAAATTTGTTTTCTTAAGTGTCCACATATTTGCCTTTATTCTGGATGTTCACTACTCAGTATTCAGGGAATGGGCTCAGTGTAGGGCTGGACTCCCCAAATTCATATAACTAGCATTTCTCCCCATTCCTGAATTTTTGTATTTTCTTCTTAACAGCTTCCCTGCTGCCTATTTCCATAATCATATTGCTTGTTACCTTTTGATAACATGTTTGATTCTCTGCAGGTGAATTTGTATTTGTATTTCAAGATGTACACACACCCTATAAGCACACAGATATAACTATAGCTAAATCTCACTTGACCAGAGCTTCTCAGTGTCCAGATTTCTGCCTAATATTCTTAGTCTGTCCCTCAGAAAATGTGTGGTTATTTGGCAAAACATTAAAGATTGTATTCACCAAATAATAACAAGACATTTAGGTTGCATACTTCCTATCCTTCAGAAAATGCATGTTAATGCAAAAAGCTGTTATTATAGCAGCTTTCGGAGTAAGAGCAATTGTTTTAGCTGTGTCCTTATTTTGTTGGATTTGTTCTAAATGAGGCAGAGTCCCTTTCTCATAATGGTGTGTGTGTGTGTGTGTGTGTGTGATACAGGATTTTCACACTCCAGAATCTGCACAAAGCAGGTTATCTTCCCTCAATGACTCATGGTTTGGCAACAGTGCCACGGTCTGGCAAAGTCTCACTTACATTTCACTTTTCATTTCACTCCAAACTCAGCACTACCGTGCTTAAAGAAGTTTCACTTCAAAAAGTCAAATTGTACAAGGCCAGTGAATCTCTTCATAACAGCTTTCTATTAAAATATTGGCACTCTAAATGCTAACAAGCTGGGGAAAAAAAAAACAGAAAACACAGGAGAAGAACAAATCTTGAAAATTGCTCTTCTTTAATCTTCTTTTTGCAGGGAGGCATGCCCCGCACACCTTCCCACACCCCAAACTTTATATAAAAATATATATATACATATATAGACATAGACACACACACTCACACCAACACCGAGATCATCATACCTCAGAGAAAAGGGAAGATTCTGAGAAATGGCATGTTCTTTTGGTCATTCAATCTGTATTTTGGGACTCAATCTAGCAGGTCCCAAAATTTCAAATGATTACCCTTCAAAAGGACATACACCCCAGGATAGTCTAATCCACCAGTGGCCACCTGGACTGCAATACACCTTACCCTTTTTCCTTAATAATGGGATTTCAACAGAAAAACAAATTGTATAAGACCAGGGTTATTCTCATAGCCTCAAGTGGGATTTTGTTTTCTATGGTCTCACTGGATAAGGAAACTCTTGCTTCTGAAGCCTCACCCAAGCCTTTTCTTCCTTCCATATGGCAAGCCTCACTGTTCTCCTAATGGTCGTGGACCATTTTTATCTTCCTAGGGTGTTCTAAATCCTAACTGCCATCTAAAAACTACCTACTAAAAAATACAAGGAAAAGTTCTCCCTCTGGGTACAATACTTTCGCAGCTTCCATCCCTACTATTCATGAGCTTCTGGCAGATACCTGACAAAAGCTCAAGTTTTTCCACCTTAAGAGTACTCCCAACTTTCCTCAAGATTTTAACTTTTCTTTTCTGGCAGCCCGGAGGCTATGAAACCTTTATAAGGACTGCTTTTCTGATGAGGCCTTCTTTCAAAAAACCTGATCCCTCATGGGATCTCAACTTTGTCATGGTAAAGCTAATTGTTTCTCCTTTTTATACTTGCTTCCTGGGCAGATCTAAAATACCTATATTGGAAAACCTTCCTCCAGTAGCAATAACAATTTCAGGGAGAGTCCAAGATCTATAAGCCTTCTCATATCATCCTCCATATTTGACATTTCGTAAGGATAGGGTATCTAAAAATTAACCCGGCTCTTCCATGATCCATGTCCCTCCATTTCAACATATCTTTTCACCTTCCCACTCCAACTGCCATCAACCAACTCTGCTTCAGCCTAGCCAACAAGGCCTTTGAATGAGTAGGATATGTGATGTCCTTAATTATAGATATCTATATTTTATTGTCCAGATCCTAGAGGTAATTACCTGGCAAGCTTGAACTAGAAACAGAGGGAAATGAGAGACCTTATGGGACCTTAAAGAGGACCTCTGGCTTTGGGAAAAGTCTAGGATGCCAAGTTAGTACTGCTTGTGGTAACCAGTCATTCAGTTAAAGTGAAAAGACATGGGTATGGAAGATTTACTGTTATATTTAGTACAATAACTTTCAAAGTTAAAGGGCATGTGTATGCAGGAGTGTGTGCAATTGCAATAGATTGTGCTGTACGTACCTGACAGTAATGTGCTGAAATATCTTTCTGTAGCCATTTGAGGTTTACACAGTCAATAAAGACACTATAAGAGAAAAAAAATCACCGTGTTTCCTTTTACAAAACATCATCAAGATTAAGCACTTTCAATTCAAGCCAAACTCTCAACAGTAGTTCACACCTCGGTTTCAATCAGATTGGTTTATTACAATTCCCTTTTACTTGTGATTTCAAAACACTGAAGTGGATTACAGATTATGCAGAACTCTACTGACAGATACTTAGTAGTATAAGTGGTTACCAACACATTGCCCATTCTGCACAACCTTTGGCAGCTGCCAGTTCAATTCAGAATAGTCTATAAGAGTCTGGTGTCTGTGTATTTGTCCATTTATAACTTGGGCCCCACTTAAAAGGAGTTGGTGGTGCCATATACCCCTAATTGGGTTTTGGGCTCCACCACTTTAAGGACCACTAATGTTCTTCAGGTGCATCTTGAGATTTGAGGCATTTGTGCTTTTGTCTTTCAGGTTGACTACCTGTAAAATGTATTACCTCAGTGGCTCCAACAGAGATTCTCCATGGCTGACTTCCTGACTTCCACAAGTTTCCTAAAACTTACCCATTTGAGTTTTTTTTTTTTTTTTTGGAAGGGGTGAGATGAGCCGTGAAGATTTGTCCTTGCATTTTGATTCACGTTTTACATCACAATTTTATGCAATTTATTCTATTATAGCTTCTGTTCTGTTGATAAAACACAAATAAATTTAAAGGTGAAGTTGGGCTCACCTTTGTGTGTTTGAGTGGGGGTTGGATGCATTGTATTGTATATGCATCTGATACCGCAGAACAGTATTTTAGTGTATAGTTCTTTACTTATTTATTCATTCACTCCATTGATCAGTCAAACATCTAAGGCCAACCCAGTCAAAGTGGCAGTAATTGATGGACACAGAAGCAGTATGTGGCTCAAACTAACTGACCACTGTTTTCATTTGATTACAGTTAAGCAACCATTGGTCTACTCTGGCTCTTTGATAAAGAGAGATGAAGCCATGACGACTACAAGCCAGATGACCCAAGACTGAGTAACATCTCAGGTGCTGGAAAACCAGAAGGAAAGATGGGAGTAAGCAATCAAGGTTGGCTCATCCATACTGGGGTGGAGATATGGTCTGGCCATGCCAAACCTACTGGAGAAAGAGATGTACAGTGTACTTTACTATGGGTCAGCAACTTGCTGGGCTCTGCCAAGTTGCATCGTTGCTGCAGCCTTCAGGAAGGGCGTATTCCAACTAGACCTACCCATTCAATTGCTTTTTGCAGCCCTATCACCACTTCTCCAAAAACTAAACATACCTCACAAGTTAAGTACTAGGCTAGCTGTCCTTGTGGGCCATTTAAAGCCTAGCCAATTTCTACCTGTGAGAATTAGCCCCCTATACCACTTGTTTGTGAGGTAAACACCTTAAAGTACAGCTGTGTAAAATCTTACCATAACAGTAGATGTCCTTCTCTTCAGTGTTGCAGTATTATTGAAAGAAGGGATGTCCCGTCCTAGACAGCTCATCACTCAGCCAGTATGAAAAAGCTTGAAAAGGAACTTATTTGCTCCACACGTCACTTTTATGCTCCTTGTACAGAACACAGGGCATAAAAGGGACGTACAGACACAACTACCTAGAACTGAATTGCCCCAGAAGAGAACAATCATCATAGGATAAAGAAGTTTATGCACATCCAGAAGGAAGTAATGTGGAATAAAGAAGAGGGGATAGAAGGGAGGGAGTGAATACTACAACAGTGAAGAGAAGGACATCTATTGTTATGGCAAGATTTTACACAACTGTATTATGTCCTTCTATATCACTGTTGCAGTATTCTTGAAAGAAGACGGACAGCAAAAAAAGCTCAAAAAACAGAATGAGAGATGGAAGGCTGAGAAGAGCCCTCAACAAACCCACATAAAATGGTTTCAGCAAAAAATGCTCTGGCTCTAGAAATCATACCCAACTTATAATGCTTAAACTTATAATGCTTAGTAAAGGTATGCACTGAAGACCAAGTAGCAGCTTCAAGGACGGAATTGATGTCCAAACCCTTGAAGAAGGCACCAGATGAAGCAACAACCCTGGTAGAATGAGGTCTAACAGAAGCAGACAAGAGACTTGCCATGAAAAGAATAACAAAAATAAACTGCCCTAGATATCCAAGAGGTGATGGTTTGCTTAGAAACAGCCAAACCCAAAGACTTGGGATGAAAGGAAACAAAAAGCTGATCAGACTTATGAACAGTCATAGTTTTATCCAAGTAGTACCTGAGCTGACTGTGCTAATCCAAGGTATGCAGGACCTTCTCAGTAGCAGACTGAGAAAAAGGGAAAAAGAAGGGAGTTGTACCAACTGATTAAAAGACAATTAATTGACCACCTTGGGCATAAAAGAAGGATTAGTACAAAGGGACAACCTGTCCTTGTGATAAATCAAAAAAGGAGGAATGGCCATAACGGCCTGGAGCTCAGAAACCTTCAGATCAGGAGTAAGAGACAGCAACAAAACAGTCTTCCAGGTACAATGTTGCAAAGAAGCAGAAACTGCAGGCTCAAAATGAGCCTGAGTCAATTTTTCCAAAGGTCCAAAAGAGAAGAAATAGGTTTGCTTGAAGGCCTAATATGCAAGATGCATTTAAGAAATTGTTTGACCTCAAAACGAGAAGTCAAAGGAAGAGTCAAGGGTGGACAATCAGAAATGCCTGACAAATGGGCCTTCACGGAGAACAGGTCAAGCCAAACTGGAGCAACTCACACAAATAAAAGGACCAGAGGGATCCCCACTGAAAAAGGGTGCTGGTTACGAGCAAGGCACCAGACTGGAAAACTCTGCCATTTGGACATATAAGATTTTCTGATTGAGGGTTTCCTTGCCTCCTGTGAAACCCTAGATGGTTAGGGCATTTGTTTTGCAGGCCAGATGGCATGGCACTCAGGAACAGAAGAGAGGAAGATGTCTGTTCAGAGGGAAGGCAAAAAGATCTACCTGAGGAATACCCGACAGATGGACAATGTCCAAAAACATGTCTCTGTGAAGCATCCATTCGTGAGCCTGTGTTTTGGACCTGCACAGAGTCTGCCACAAGATTGTGCTCTGAAGGAATGTATACTACCTGAAGAATTAACTGATAACCAAGGGCCACCTCCCAAGCCTGAAGCACCATCCTGCAGATGAGGTAAGAGTTTGTGGCTCCTGCTTGTTGACATACCACATCACTGTAGTGTTGTCTGTGTACACCTTCAAGGGGGGTCCAGAGAGAACATGGGGTGAAAAGACTGAAGGGCCAGAATCAGAGCACTCACCTCTTTGATGTTGATATGGCTGATTTCTGATGGGAAAGCCAGAGACAATGAACTTTCAGGTGACGAAGAGTTGCCCACTACCCCATGTCCAAAGCATCAGTAAACAGCTCTTGAGAAGGGACTGGAGGCTGAAAGGACCAGCCTGGGTTGAGAGCACACTGTCGAATCTACCACTCAAATTCCTTCTTGAGACAGGGAAGGAGAGTTACACTGAAAGTCACAGGGTGATGATGCTGCAGCCAAACCAACTTAAGGTACCAATGCAGCTTCCATATATGCAGTCTGGCAAGAAGCATCATTGTAATAAAAGAGACCATGAATCCTAGGGCCTGAAGAAACTCTCTGGCTGGCATAGCAGTCAGGTGAAGAACAGATTGAAAAAAGGCTGTCAATAACAATACCCTTGGAGGCGGGAGAGAGGCCAACATTGGCACTGTGTGAATCCTGCAACCCAGATACACATGATCCTAAGAGGGAGTCAGGATGGACTTTTGGAAGTTGACAGTAAATCCTAGACTTTGAAGAAAAGAGATTGTGACCTGCAGATCCTGCAACAATTGACTGGGAGAAGGCATCTGAAGCAACATGTTGTCTAGACAAGGAAAAATCTGAATGCCCTGGAGCCTGCAGAAGTCAATCAAAGGAGCTAGGCATTTTGTGAATATCTTTGGTGCAGTAGAGAAACCAAAGAGCAAAGCAGACAACTGAAAGTGAGAGGAAAACACACAAACAAAAACTTCTACTACAGAGGGTGAACAGGGATATGACTGTAAGCATGTTGCAGATCCAAGGACACCAGTAAAGCCTGGGTTAATAAAAGGGGAAACAGAGTTTGAAGAGTAAGCATCCAAAAAGAAGGGATCTCAAGAAAGGTGTTAGGCCAAGAGAGCTCCAAAACAGGTCACCAAGTTCCCCCCTTTTGAAGAACCAAAACCATCCTGGAATAAAAACCCGATCCCACTTCGGTAGGGGGAAACAGGTCGTATGGTCCCTTGGTTCAACGGGGACCCCAGAACCTCCGGGAAATGAGAAAGTTGCTCTACAGGAGCTTGAGGAATCGCAGAAAAAGGAGGGAGAGATATCCATACTCTGACAGATGATGGAAAGAACCCAAGAGTCTGAAGTGATGAGATGCCAATTTGGAATACAAAGAGAGAACCAAAGGGGCAAAAGAACCTGGTCTAATGGGAGCAAAATTTGTCAAAGAGAAGCAGGATTATCAGAGAAAGGAGGCTTCCAGGCTACAGAAACCTGAGAAGCCTTAGCAGAGGGGGCTCACCTCTCACCCTTCCTGCCCTTAGAAACCTGGCTGGGTTGCCTGTGAACAAAAGCAGATCTAGAAGGATAAGTCCTCTGGAACTTAGGGACAGGAGAGACAAAAACATGTTTAAAGTCTTGCATGGCTTTGCCTTTCTCCTAAAGAGACTTAAGTCTTAAGTCAGCAGCAGCAATCCCAAAAAAAGGAGTATTATCCAAAGGAGCATTCAGTAACTTGGCCTTAAAGTCCTCTGGATGAGACTGCAGGAGAAGCCAAGAATACCTTCTCATGACAGACCCAAAAGACACTGTCCTAGAAGAGGCTTCAGCAGCATCATAATGACACTTAATAGAGTGGCGAGCCACTTGAGCAGCAGACCCTGAAAAAGATAAGGCAAAGAATTGGCCATGAGAATCAGGGAGGGCAGAAATAACCTGAGAAGCCTGAGCAACCAAGGTCAGAGCATAACTGGTCATGTGGGTCTGGTAATTAATAGCCCTAAAGGCCAAAGTAGAAGTAGTGTCAATTTTCTTGCCAATCCTCTTCATTGCCCTGCTATCCTTATCAGAAGGCAAAAGTTTGGAAGAGGGCAAAAGTTTAGAAGTTTTGTCAGAAGAAACTGACAGCACAGCAGAATCAGCAGACTGACATTTAAATAAGAATAGACAATCCTCAGGAACCTTATAGAACCTTTCAGGTTCCTAAGAGAAGGAGACTGAGAATCACAAGACTTGGAAGAATCAATGAAAGTATCTAACAACGGCCAACACAGAAGGAACTGCCGATGGTTTAGGATTATCCACCTGTAGTAACGCATAATATTTCCTCTGAGTATCTGACACTTGAGAAGAATCCCACTTAAAAAATTCCATCATACTAGCAACTGTGCCCCCAAAGGACAATTCCTCGAAAGGAGACTCAAAGGTAACAGACTCCTCTGCATCAGAACCACAAGTCAAAGGTGAAGGCATCTGTGAACAATAGGACAAAGACCACTCACCAGACAGGGAATCCTCATCTGAGGAATCAGGTTCCCTAAACAGTTTTGAAGGGGTAGAGGTCCAAGGAGAAGCAGGTCCTGAAACTCATTGAAGAGGCTTTAGGGCCATTAAGGCAGAAAATGAGCCCTGAGAAAACTCTTGCCATTCCCTTTGAGGATCCATAGGACAAGCAGAAGCATGCTTCAGTTTTTGCTTTCCTTAGACGTGACATCAGCCCTAACAAACACCGGAGGTTCCAACCCTTGGCAAGATTCGAAGAGAGAACCCAGAACCTCCTCCCTGACAAATATCCATGGAATTTTTCAAGGACCCTCTGAGATATTCAACAGTGGTTGCTCCTTGACGATCAGAGCAGATGCCTGCAAAGCCTCAGAGGATGTGAAAAAAGACAGACCCATGCTAGCCTATCGAACAACCTACAGACCTATTACCTGCTTTGAGAGGGATGTCTGGTGAAGGCTGGACAGCTAAAGAATCTGGCCGAGACTTCTTGGCCTTCTTCTTACCAAGCTGGTGTATCTCAGTATGAAAGGATTCCGTTATGGTGTCCTAGGTTGTTTAAGCCATTGGTTTTCAAGATAAATGGCTTCTCTGAGTGTCTCAGGCACAAATGCCTTACAGATACTACAAGAGGTATGGTCGTGGGAAGCACCCAAACGAAAAAAAAGACTGTTCGTGACTATCCTTATGAGGAATATGCCTCCCACACTGACATTTTCCCCTCTTGGATGACACAAACTCTAGGTAGTAATAAAAAATACAATACCAAGAAGCAAACCTTTTAAAAATAAAAGAAAAAAATGACCCCAATAAGCCACTTATCTGGCGTTCGAAAAGGTCAAAACAGCAACAAAATGTTCAAACCAACTGGCAACAATGGAGTTTGAATTGATGACAAACGGCGTTCTGGGTACTAGTTGTGTCTTTATGCCCTACATTCTGTACGAGGAGCATAAAAGTGACATACAGAACAAATAAGATATTTTGCAAGCTTTATCACACTGGCCGAGCGACAGGCTGTCCAGGACAGGACACCCCTTCTTTCAAGAATACTGCAACAGTGATACAGAAGAACATCCATTATACCAACTCTCAACTACTCTCAACTGTCTAACTTTTCACAGAAAGTCCAGGTTTTTACCTCATATTTGGTCTGTTTTTCATAAAATGTGTGACTTTCTGGCAAATCAGTGAGGATTGAAGTCAGTAAATGATGACAGACATATTTTCAGACGGCATGCCCTTTAGAAAATGCATGCTAATGCAAATCCTGTTATTCTATGAACAAAGTGTATTTGAACATTTAAAGTCTGTCCCTATTTGTGGGCCTTTGCCCCCCCCCCCCCTTCCCTTCTTTTCGGCTCTGTCCAGATTTCTTGTGCTAAGAGGTTGAGAGGTATGCTCCAAACACACACATATATACACACGCACTTTGAAGTCTCCAGCCACCATTGCAGTTTGTGTTCCCCAAATCATAAATTATAGAATACCCGCAGGTTACGCAGGCATTTCCTGTAAGGCTCAGAACCAGTCTGCTCTTTTCAAACAGTAGGTGCTAAACAAAATAAAACCGGTGGAAAATATGTAGTAAGTGATTCTAGACAGAGTTCGTCTAAGATTTTGGCCACGCGCCCTGAAATACTGACATATAGCTAAAAATAATGAATCACTGGGAAAGACCCAGTGATATCCCCGTCCTTCTTCTGGCAATTTAAGATAAGCCGGGCCCATCACGTCTGTCTCACTGGTACGCATAAAGTAAAACAAGTCCTCAAATGAGTCACAAAGTATAACGAGATCATTGGATTTCAATGAAATAAGTCAGTATGTGTCTGCGATCTGTCACTCAGATACAGAGCACCTATCAAAAATCACACTGTTATATACGGAAAGCATATTAACCGCCTGGTTAGTAGTACTAACTTTCCTTAGGCTGCTGTTCGTTCGTCAGCAGCACATTAAACACGAAACTACATTGCCTATTAATACTACTACTTTTGGGACTCAACTGAAACGTGCCTGAGAACAAACGCCACCTACTCGAATGGGCAGAACCCAAAAAAGAACGTATATAAAATAAAACAACTTAATTACAGCACACTTAAAATCCTCTATCTCCTTTCCAATATTTGTAGACGTGCGCGCCCATCAACTTCCTGACTGTCGTGCTCGTTCCAGATACCGTCAGCAACACCTCCCCGCCCATCCAAACCCCATAGAAAAGAGATTACAGAGGGAGTGTAGTGATTGCTGCAATTGAGATGGGAAATCCTATTAGAGAACAGTGAATTAGACAAGGAGGTGAATGTAAGGAATTTTAAAGTTTTTAAACCCATTGTCAACTACACAATTCTTTGAATCCGGAAGCAGGTTTTGTTTAGGCACCGTCGGAGGTGCGAATTACAGATACTCACTTCTGAGTGAAGCCTGGAATCGCTTTTATTAAGAAAATGAAAATTATAGAGAAATTTGTGCAGGTGTGTAATTATTTGCAGGATCCTTACAAAGTGTCATGGTTTCAGCAAATCTGCGGTGTGGAAACAGCCTCGCTGAGAGGGGATCAGGATGAACATGAACAACACCTTTGCAACGGTATTAATCGGTTCATTGAGAAGGGAAAGCAAGAAGAGGAAGACGGGCCCATCGTCAGACACCGACCAAGTATAAAGAGTGACATTGCGAAAAGCTTAAGTAGTAAAAACGGAGTGATTAATGTGTGTGATCATATGAAGAGCTGCGCAGGGGACAGTGGTTCTGACTTGAGGAAGAGTACAGCTGATAACCACAGCTTTGGTTCAGAAACTCTCGGTAAAGGTCCAGAACAGTCTGACGGATTGACAGTAGATGAAAAAATGAAGCCCTTACGCAGGAATTCTCTAACGGAAGAAGATGGACAGGCATTCTCAATTAAATGCAAGACCCTCTATTTTCTTTTTACGTTGGGCACTGAGCTTGGCAATGAACTGTTTTACATATCATTTTTCCCTTTCTGGATTTGGAACGTTGATGCCTACGTGGCCAGGAGGATAATATTGATTTGGGTCTGGGTGATGTACTTGGGACAGTGCACTAAAGACATCTTACGATGGCCACGTCCCCCCTCTCCACCTGTGGTTAAAGTGGAGGTCTTCTATAACTCGGAGTATAGTATGCCTTCTACACACGCGATGTCTGGGACTGCTATCCCAATCTCCTTGCTGCTACTCACTTATGGCAGGTGGCAGGTAGTACACTTTTTCTATTTCTTAAGATGACCATGTTATTGTTTTAGTGATATGTATTGTAGGTTTCTTTCAAGTTTGAGCTTACGGCAGGAATACGTTGCCACATATTAATGAATTACTGATTGAAAACTTGTCTGCTGTTTCCGTCTTTTGTGTGCCATGAAAGCAATGCAATATGTAAAACTTTTTATAGTACTATAATTAATTATAATTTAAGAAATGAATCAAGATGCAGAACCGGAACAGAAGCTATTGTAGCCTTAGTTCTGATGCTGTCAGGTAGATGAGCTAAGTTGCACAGATATTTGATGTCATCACAATCCCGTGATAGCGTAGAAACACAGCCTTTGCCGTGCTTCCTATGTCTGTGCAGTCCTATGCAGGTTAACGCATGAACATTCTTTTGAATACCTGTAAAATCACTTGTATGATCATTATCACGTGGACATTTTCATACTATTTTACTTGCTGTTGTGAGTAGTATTCTGCACGCTCTTACTTTACATAAAATAAAGCAACGTTTTGCATGTGGCCAGAGAGCAAGTGCATCTGAACTATGCACGAAGAGGTTAACAACTAGAGTATTTATTCATTGACTGCAACATCAACAATGAAGTTCCAGTACTAGGCTAACAGGTAGTAAGTTAGTTTGTAAGAAAGCTTTTACACTATGGATGCACAGACATGTGGTGCAGACTTTGACAGAAGCTAGCAGAGTACTCTGCAGACAAAATAGTATCTAGTAACACTGCTGGACAGAAACCCCAGTTCATGTATTTCTTGATTTTTACAAGCCTGGAGAGTGCAGCGTTCAAAAAATGTTAAATAAGTAGTACTACTGCAAGATGAAAACATGTTTCACTGTGTGTGTGTGTGTGTGTGTGTGTCTGTGTCTCGCATGCTAAGAAGGTTGAATGCTTAGTACAGCAACAAGTTGCAGGTGCATTTAATCCAGTGGGTGTATCATAGTGTATGTGTACTTGTATGTCAGTATAGCTATGCCATTCATCAGGATTTGCTGTTTATCGTGCTACTTGTGTACATAACTACTGAAGATATGCATAGTACATGGGTGCCATTTGCATACCATTACATGCCCAGTTTGCATAGGTGCCTAAACATTCTCACTGCCATATTTCTTGATACAAACATCTCGGTAACCCCATCATTTAAAATAAAATGCTCTTGTCTTTTATATTGTCTTCTTGCCCTCAGTCCTTGTTAGTTTAGTATCCTTCAGTCATTGCCCCTTGCATATCTGCTATAACTCGCAGTCCTGTATAGGGTCAGGACTTATTGCATTGAGTGTTGCAGTCCTCTTCAAAACTTTGGTCATTGACAGCCTGAGCACTTACACACATCCGTGCTTTTTGCTGTATTGGAACCGCAAGGATGTAATTTGTAATAGCTTGTGCTAGAGAATAAGGCTTCACCTTCCAGTTATGCCTTTTTTTGGTGGCACATGCATTGTGATCATGGTGTGGAAATGAACTTTGGTTACACCTGTATGACCTATGACAAGGATGGGGCCAGGACTTCATATTAATTTACATAGTCCTCTCTATTCCACTGTATAGTCCTCTCTATAGAGACTTGTGTAACACTATGCAGTACTTAAGGTTGTTTGTCTGTTGTCTATTGAGACTTTGATTTCTAAGTTTGACTGAATGACTATGCAAATAAGGGCGTGATGCACTACTTCCATGAAATTATAGCACTTAGAAAGTGTGATGTCTGTGATCATTGTGAGAAGTTATGAGAATGGTCTAGACTGTAGTTAGCACATTTTCTTTTTAAAACCTGGATTTCATGTGTTGATTAGAAAGCAGGAATACTGTTAGAGCTATAATTAAACATTTTGCTGTTCTGTTAGGATAACTGCGGTGGTGGTGCTGCGGTAGCGTTGTCTTCTCATAGCAAGACGTTGTCCCGTTCGATTCTCAGCTAGAGTGTCTTCTGTGTGGAGGCATACGTGAATGGGGCGTGCCTTCGTTGAAGGTTGTGCGTCAGGGCTGGTAACCCGGTACGTAAAAATCCGCTACCAATCATTAGCGGACCGGAGTTCCGCTGTGGCGACCCCTAACTGGGAAAAGCCGAAAGACACAACAACAGCTGTTCTGTTAGGATAACAAATAAGGAATTTCTAGCAGAAATGTCTTTAGTGCTAAGAAGGTACTTGTGCCATCTTTTCTGCTGCTGTGCAGTGGATTCCGATACTGTGCTTTTTATGTAGTTTCAGCTATGCAGTGATCAGATGGGCCTGGAGGCTTTTATGAACAGGAAGAGCAATAGCAAACCAATGACTGGGGAAAGGAACTATAAGGATAGAAGTAGCAGGTATTACATAGAAAAAGAGGCTGTCAGTGTCTGTGGAGAGGGACTTGGTAGGACCATGTAGAAAAACCGTGATTGTGGGAGGACTACAAGGATCATAAAATGTAGCAAGCATGTACAGAAAAAAGCTATTTGCCCTGTGAGGAGGAGGGAGGCATAACTGGCGCATGTTTGTAGTAGCATCTTGTAAACCATGCACATTTGTAGCAGGTCTTGATGCACAATATAAATGGGTATGGATGACTCAAAGAATGATTCAAGGGAGAAATAGTACACACAGTATTAGGTGCAATCTTATTTTGCTTAATTGTATTATAACTAAGGAAGTTTGTGTGGATGTATGTGATCATTAATCCTTCATTTATTTGCTAACTGGTTATGATCCCGTAGGAACAGGAACAGGAGCTTTTCACTGGTCTGCTTAAATGACTTAGAGCCTTGCAGTATGTAGCTGGAGACTGAGGGAATTGAGCCAGGCACTATAGGAGGAAGGTGAGTAGGAGTTCATAGCCTTACCACTTGTACTGCACTTTCAGATTCTAAAATTTCAGACTGGTGATTGTAAAGTCTGGTTACCCTTTCTTCACTTATACTTGTTGATTCTGGGCATGCAGGATGTTTACCTGCATGTTCTCATTTGGCAAAAACCCACAGGAGAAGTCCATACCTTTCACCCTCTTAGAGTGAGAAACCTAGACAAAGCCATGAGTAAAAGTGGGACAAAGGCCCACAAATAGGGACATTTTTTAAGTATTGCTCTTAGAAACATAGAAAGAGAATAACAGGTTTTGCATTAGCATGGATTTTCTGAAGGGTGAAGCCTGAAATGCAAATGTCTATTATTATTTTATAACCGTCTTTAATGATTTACCACTAGTTTGCCAGAAAACTACAATTTTATGAAAAAATGGACCAAAAATATGGACATTGGACATTCGGCGAAAATCTGTACAGTTGAGAGGTATGGCTTATGTTCTGGGTGGGGTATTTCTGTTTTCATTTAAGTGTCTTTCATTTGGGCCTTCTATATTAAGTGTTTTACCAAAGTGCCTAGAGTTGCACATCAGAGGCTAAAAGAGGATTCATGTATGTCCCTTTGTAGATGACTGCTTGATATAAATTCCATGTACAAATACTATTGCCGATCCTTGAAACAGTCTACCTGCAGAAGTCTAATTTACAATCCTCTTAAATGGAAAGAAAAGTTTCCAGGGGTTCTTATAAATGCGGATTTTGCCATGGCTTACTGCACTATTATACACTGCTGCAATGAGTAACTTTTTTTTTTTTTGTTGTACAGCAGTCCTCTCTGATATTGGATAAGGAAAACGGGTGGAGTAAACAGCTGTTTAGAAGCATACTTGCTTTTGTCCTTGGAAAATTCTTTTAGTAGTACAATAATGGAAAAAAAGACGCAGCAGTAGCACTAATGAAAAGCATAAGGCAAGCATAATGTAAATCTGTGATTTGGTAAAGTGCTTCACATTTTTTTGCTAACGGTTTCTGTTGAAATGTCCTTAGATCTGTGTTAAGTACACTTAATATTCTGGATTATAGATTTCAGAAGCAGTCTGCACACAAAGTACAGAAAATGCAGTTATGGAGGCAATATATTTGCATGTTGCAGAAAAGATGACGGTGATGATAATAAAATTCAGTGGAAGAATATTCTGAAATGGGGAGGGTGCATTGAGAGCAAGATCACATTTGCTGAAGTTCATGGCTGCCTGCATCTTCCTGACAAAAGAAACAGTGCACACCCTAGTGGATTGTTTGGAGGATGGGGCATGCATGATAGGTTCAGCTACAGAACGAACTAAATGTGCATGTAACAGACCTAACAAAACTGCCATAAGCAGTAGACACAGAGACCGTGACATGCTAAATTATTTGCCACTGAGCAAGTACCACACACAAGGTGTTATTTACCACAAGAGTTATGGAATCCTCAGTAGTGTCCAGGAGCTTGTTGCGCTGTTTGACCCTGTGCAAAGGTTGTAGGGGACAGGTAGTTGTATGACTCCTCCAGTTGTGGAAAGTTAATGACTCTGTATAGTATTTGTTAAATGACTGTGTCATGCTGTGCAGTCGAACTGCTGACTATAATTTGATTGGATGACTGGCCTAAAGCTCTAATACTCATCATAAAATGAAATAAAATTGTGATTGATTTGTACATTTAGTGCACGCTATCCAGACAGTGCAGGCCTTGACCAGTACTAATTCTGCTCTGGGCACTATCTTTTATATTTTTGCTGGAAGTATTCCAGAGAAGACCCACTTGTGTACGAAAGCTCAGCTGGGTGGAAGAACAGCATGACTGTGAGATATAGCAAAACAAAGTCCCATTTTGGAGATGTTATCCTCTATCAGTTTAGCTGAGTGGAGTGATAGTGGAACTCGGAAGACCATCACTGAAAGTGTACATTGAAGAGAGGACCTTCATAGACGAGTTACAGGGGGAGAGACTACAACAGATTTCTAAATCATTGAAGCTGTAACTGTAAAGTGCAGTTTCCTTTATAGATGGAGGAATCTGCAAAATACCATACTGAATCATCTCAGAAGCCACAGAAAGACAAATGTATTTAACAAGAAAGCATACACTTTCATGTTAAAACACTTCTGATGCAAAATATTAGTATAAATGAGAACTGGAGTTTGTCTTTTTGTGGCTTCTGAGCTTATGTGTTCTCTATTTTGATTGTTGTTCTTTTGAGCTAAGACTTGACTGTTTAATTTATATTTGGCTGTTCTTTTTTTTTTTGTTGAAAATTGGTAAAAGAAAGGTCCTCTGTCACTGAAATTTCCACGAAAAGTACTTGTACCTGAGGGATAGGTGACTTAGATGGGTAGAGGGACAACTGTGACCAACAGAGCTGGGTGTCTTCTGACTCTAGTGTACTAGTGTACTCCTGTCGCAGTTTAACCGGCTAGTTTTGTTTCAGAATGCTTAAAGAATTTCAAGCTTAACCTTCCCCAAGACTACCTTTATGCCACTCGGTAAGAAGTATACCAATGCATTCAGACTTGTTTTGTGCTGTAAGCTGTGTTGTGTTGCTAGGTTTTTGATTTTGTGACCCTGGTGCCAAGAGCATTGTTTTTAATTAACACACTGTTGTTAAATACTAATTGTGACAAGCAAAAGAGCCATTATGCACTTTGAAAACTAAAAATAACCTTTTCTGAAATGTTGCCTTGGATTTAGTATTTAGTTTAGGAGGTATGGTGCCTACCCCCCTGCTCATGAGCTGAGACAGCTTTTCAAAACATTTGCTCATGAGCTGAGACAGCTTTTCAAAACATTTCCATTCAACAGACAGTTTGGTTACTTAGGGCGGCCACGGTGGTGCAGTGGTTAGCTCACAGCAAGAGGCTCTCCGATTCGATTCTCTGCTGAGGTGCCTTCTGTGCGGAGTCTGCATGTTCTCCCTGTGGTTGTGTGGGGTTCCTCCCACATCCTAAAGACATGCTGTAGGTGGATTGGACACTCTAAATTGGCCCTAGGTGTGAGTGCGTGTGTATGCCTTCTGTGAAACGTTGGGCACCGGGCTGGCAACTCGACATCGTAAAACTCCACTGCCAATCATGAGCGGACAGATGATCCACTGTGGCGACCCCTAACCAGGAAAAGTCAAAAGAAGAAGACAGTTTGATTACTTGCTTATTGTGAAGTCAGAATTCACTCAACTGCATATCACTTGGTTTTAATGAATTTCCAGCGTGTTTTACTTCCATTTAACACTTGAAGATGTTTTGTGTTTTATGCAAGGGTGCTACGACCTGTGACCTATGACCCTGCTTCTCCGACATTTGCTGGTGTTATTGTTTTCTTCTCCATTTCCCTCACTGATTACTTGAGTTGTAGTCAACCAGATAGATCTGCTTTTCTCTTACTGTTACTGATGTAGTAAAACTCTGCGGGTTTGACTTACATGACTGATCAGCTAGGTGGTATACAACAGAGCATAGGGAGCAACATTTAATTGGGGTTGCCCTTGATCTGTTACAGATTTCCATTTCATTTTTCTTTCTCTTAAAGAATATTTGTAGGTGGTAGTACCAGTCATTACTGCAAAAGAATATTTGTAGGTGGTAGTACCAGTCATTACTGCAAAAGATACCCCCTCTTCTAGCTGTAGGGTATTTGCTGTATTTCTGCTTGTATTTTTCTTAGCTTGGTAATTGGCTTTCTCAATAGGCTTGCAAGTCATTGTACCCATGATGCTTCAGACAAAACTCAGCATTTTTATCTTTGCAAGCTGTGAAGAATTAGAGCAACTGTCCTGATTCCGTCTTTTTGGTGAGATCAAAGCCACCCAGGCATTTAGACAGTTTAACCTTTGGCCACAGCATTGAACCCTGTACTTACCTCCAGTGAGCATCAGGAGCCATTGATGAACATCCCTCTGCTTTGGCAATACACTTTGTCCTTCTCACTGTTCCCGTACACCTTAACAACATTCAGTTAGTTAGCTGCTGCTACAGGTTTGGGCCAACAAAATAAATTATCTGCCTTCTTGCATCAAACTACCTGCTGTGTGTAATAAGCAGTGTTCTTTCCACGTCAGTACAGGGCCACTGCAGCTAGTGTTCCTGCATTTTATGCACCAAATATCTTGCACTGTATGATTTTGGAACTCTCTGTAATTAGTGGTGGAACTAGTTCTCTTCCAAAAACCTTTGTACAAGGTATTTAATTTGTCACTTAACAGGCCCCTCCCATAACTATACGTGTGTTTGTATGTGCTGATGTGTGCAAATATCTTACCTTAATATATGTTTAGATATTTGTGTGTGGACATGTATGCATGAAAATGTATACACGTACGTGTATGTATATGGGTTTATATGCATGGTTACATGTGTCTGTTTACACACAGACACATACAAGTCTTTTTAAATCGAATATAATGGTGGAATGTCGTTTTGTACACCACTACCACCATCATGATCAAGACACGTTGTAAGGGTCACTCAGTGGCAGATGTAGTCTTAGTACTTCACTCGTATCCAAGTTTCTGACTCTCATTTTTAGGATGATAGTTCAGCTGGCAAGCATAAAGTTCTCATAAGCTAATAAATTTTGTGACTAATTTGAATGCCATCTTCTCTTGGCTAGTTTACAAAGAATAAGAACAAACTTCAACTTTCCAACCACTCCATTGTCTGTTAATGATCTGAATTATGCAGTAAACTTGTTTGTAATAGTACAAAGGTACAGCTTTCAATATTGGTACAGATAATAGTACAAAGGTACAGCTTTCAATATTGGTACAGATAATGGCACTTAAGTCCAGAAACAGAAGAAAAAAATATGGGTCTAAAAAGTGTAACTCTGTCAGTGATGTGAAGCTGTTTTGTGTATCTACTAACAATCTGAGTGAGAAGCTCCTTGAACTGGTTTAGCTGATGAGGGAAGCCTAGAAATTACTGCAGTCACAGAACCGTGACAGACCGAAGCCAAGTTAGGTCATGACCCCCCCCCTCCCATATATTATACAGAAAGGACAGTAAAGGAGTACGAGGGGGTCTTTCTGTCTTAATGAGAGAACAAATTAATGTAGTAGAGGTAATGAGTCACCTGCAAGGGGAGGGAAGTGCTGTGAATTGCCACTGAGACAGAGAGGAGCACAGAGCTTTGATTAGGAGTACCAGTTTATAGATCCTCACCCAAACAGGAAAGAAGGTACAGGAAACTGTAATATGACACACTAGGAAAGGTAAAACAGAGTACCTGTTGGTGGAGAAATAACAATTCTGCACCCCCCCAATAAAAATGCACAAACATCACTTTGAGTTTTGGATAATTTATTTACACTTTCTGGGCTTAATGGTGCCCTTTCAGATATATTCATTATTTCATGATCCATTTTAGATTCATTAATTAAATAAAAATTACAGAAAACTTTAAAATTATATTTTGTAAAACTCAGAAATAAATGTGTGCAAGCATGCTTCGTTTACATTACATTGTGAATGAAGTAGTTGAACTGTAATCTGACAAAACAAACTGGTCAGAGCTTTAGCTAGACAAAACAAATGCTAAAAAGGGCTTTTTTGTAGAGTGGTAAGCCATCCTCCAACACTCCCATATAAATCCAGGCTAGTGTGCAGCTAGACAGCACCAGGAGTGATTGTGCACTTGTAAGGATTTCTGTGAGAAAATCAATTGTGATGTTCATCACTGAGGATCTGAAATAAAGTTTAAACTCCTCCACTTTGTCCTTGACCACACATAGGGAAACCATGCCATAGTTCTCTGCCACATCCTTGCATATGTACATCATGGTTGCTTGTACTTGTCTATCTGCAGCACACACACCCCCCCCACTACTGTGTGAAGTTCAACTCCACAGCAGCACCCCCCCACTACTATGTGAAGTTCAACTCCACAGATGCTACCAGGAAGATTTTACCCAGCTATGATATCTAGCCAAGCAAGCCATCAAACTGTGTCAGTCAATGATAAATCATCAATATTCATTGAAGTACAACCCCAGAACCCCGGAATGTTTTTGAAAGAAGTTTCCACAAACCCAGCACTCCACCCATTCCTACTTGATTGCCCCTCATTTTCTCCACCACTTTAGTGCTGTTCCTCCAGTCAACAGCACTTTCACACTCCCTCTAACAATGCCTCACCTCCCAAAGTTCTTGCTGTACTTCACTTTGGACATGTCATAGCTAAAGACATTACTCCTGTCCTAGAAATGAATAAATGGAAAGTCCTCCTGGCATTGATGTCCTCTTCACCTGGTTTATTTTTCACTGCTGTCACTACATCTTCACTCCCCTCCTCAATATTTACAGTCTTTGCTAATCAAGCAATATAATGCCAGGCATATAGAAGACCGCTACTGTCAAACTTCTGTCCAAAAAAAAAAACACTCCCTCTCATTATTGCCCCATTTCCACACTTACCACTTTGTCCTATTTCCGTACTTACCACATTATGCAAAATTCTAGAAAAAAAGGTTTATTCCCAGCTGTCTGAATACATCAATATTAACCTTTCACAAAAGTAATGCAGGTTCTGGTCAGAACTATGCATGATTACTGGAGCAGTTTATTGGTCTTACCAGGGCATTTGATCTTGTCAACCACACTACCCAGGCTTAACACCTGATTGAAATTGGTATCAGTAGGAATTCCTTGGTTCCAAAATTATTCTAGTATTTGCCACTTTACTGTGAATTTTAATTCTACCTACTTGTATAAATGTTCCTGACTACTGTCATTCCACAGGCTCCATTTTTCCCCCCTCCCCACTATTTTCTGTATACATTAATGTTCCACTAGATCTACCTCACCTACCGCTCTTAATATAGACCGATGATGTGCTCTTTTTACCTTACTAACTATTCTCGCCACTCTCTCTAACTAGACTTCCAAAATGACTTTGTCTCTGTCATCCAGTGTGTCAGCAATAAACACCTTATACTTATGTCCAGCAAAACAAAAAAATATATTATTTGATACCACACAAAAACTCAGTGTAATTCATGACTCCTTCATAATCTGGAATCATCTGAATACCCTATTAGAGTATGTCAACTCTTTCAAGTACCTTAGACATTGCTGTCATCCACCAACTACACCTCTTCACCTGAGAAATACATGCAAAAAGATCAGTTCACTTCTTTTCCAGTCAAACACAATTTTCCCTATTTCTTTCATACTCTACCACGTCAGCTATAAGCAGGGGTATATTGCTTTCACAGCCAACATTCACTGCAACTTCCAAAAAAAGGACACATCAACTATCTGATCTATCATGAAAAAAATCTGCTTCTTTATTTCCCGTACCTCTAAACATGAACAGTATTGCACTGTTATGAAATAAGTTAAATGTCTCAGTAAAGCAAAGAGTTTGCTTGTTGCTAGGCTTACAGTTCAAATTCCTTGATGAACAAATACGTCCATTCTTAACATCTGAATTGATTAGAGATATGGCACCCTATAACCTTAGAAACATCAGACACTTAAGCTCTCTGCTACAAACCCCACTATCTAAATTGCACTTCTAGACCATTTGTTCTGTGTCATAGGCCCTAAACTTTGGGATTCCCTTCCCTCTCATATCAAAGACTTCACCTTTTATTCCATGTTCTGTTTCCTCCTGAAAACTCAACTTATGCAGGATGCTAAATGCATCTGCAATCTCTCTGGCCACATAACCTAATCCCCCTAATATATTATCTCCGCTTCTTGTCACTCTCCTAAGCTCTGCATGTCCCATTACTGATCATATCGCAGCATTTTTCTCCTGCAGCGGTTACTGCCTGTCTGACATACCAATAGTTGACACAGCATCCCATTACAGTTTCACAGTATGCTTTTTAAGTTTCTTTACATTTACTTCTCCTGCCTGGAAATCCCTTATTTACGCTCGTCTTAGCTCCCCATAATACTTTGTTCCATTTAATATGTATCAGCGCATGATATCGCACATTAACAATGCTTCTTCTCTGTATATAGTCTGCATACACTGTATATGGTATTTAGTGACTGAACGAAGTTTTACTCTAGCTCTCTGTTGAAACGTATGCTTCTCAGATTTTATATATTTTTGCCTTTCTCTGGTCTGAGACTGAAAAGGGTCAATATTGATCAGTATTGTACTGATGACTAATAACATCTGTCAGTAAATACTTACATACATACTCTTCAAAACTGTTTCTGAACTCCAAACTCCCCACTCTCCAATACATACATACATACTCTTCAAAGCTGTTTCTGAACTCCAAACTCCCCACTGTCCAATACTTGCATACATACTCTTAAAGCTGTTTCTGAACTCCAAACTCCCCACTGTCCTGTCTACAATGTTTTTAAACCCAGTGACCCATTAATCCTCATTTCCTTTTCTCTTGAGTACCTCGGACAAATCCACTACCGGTCATTTTGCATTCCATACATTTCTAATGCACAAAGAATCATGGGTCTTTTGCCTAATGTACTTCACATTCTGTTCCCTTAATTGTAATGGTCCCTGCATAGTCGTGGCACAGTAATACGCCATAATGTTTCTGTATCACCTTGCTCCTAGTCAGATATATTTATTTACTGTTCACCCTCTTCTTTTCTTAAATGTCAGCAATTACTTTTCTAATGCCATTTCCCAAGTTTTAATTTCTATGACCATGATTGCTGTTAATATAATTGAACTGTTAGATTGGACCTTGTGTGTATGCTGCATTTGCCCCTACAAGATGATAGGGAGTGTCTGTTTTTATGAATGGCACATGAGAGTGTTTAGTATACAGTGTGTAATGTGCCTTTCTATGCTGCAGAATTTCCCAATGGCTGTGTTGCATTTCGGGCATTAAAGTGTAACTTAAGAAGGCAGGGAAGGGTCAGTTAATAGAATATGTGACAAACACATACATCTTTAACTGTGTGATCCCTGCGGCACTCTGCATCATCTTCATCATGTCGAACCTCAGTTCATATGGAATGCTGTTCATTAGGCTTGACAGCAGAGTCCGTTCCAAGTAAAATATCTAATGTTAGATTTTGGTATAACGATGAGGACGTTTTTGTTGAATTCAGCACAAACTTGTAACTTTCTCAGTAATATTTTTCAGCTAAATTGTCTGAATACTTATCGTAGGAAGTTGCACATCATGATGTCAGAAGTGTCTTTAACCATTTACATTTTAAAAGTTGATTGATATAGTATTTATTTATTTATTTATTTGCAGTTGGTTTACCAGGATAGTCCATTGGGCCTAAAAGAACCCATTTTCAATGGAGTCCTGGGGAGAAAAGCTCCAAAAAAAAAAAAAAAAGTAGCTAATCATCAAACCCTCCACTTTGAATAACCCTACTCCTCCTCATGGGTGATAGCCAGTTGAAAGAGCCGTCATGCATGCAGCCAGGTTTGTCCTAACCCCTTGCTCAAATTCAGTAGTAGCTATTTGAAATTATATTTGGTGTGCAGTATAAAGAGATAAACCCTGTCTATAGTCCAGGTGACCAAGGTTTGGTTTGCGGCTTTTGCACTAGAAGTGATGGCCAATTTTCGAGAAGAATTAAGGGACAATGCCTGCTTGTCTGTCTTTGGATGAGAGTGATGATATGAATGACTGGGAGTACATGGCACATGCAGGTTCGTCACTGGAGAAGGGGAAAATGGTTTGCAGTGCTTTCCTAGTAGAGGGCAGGGTAGTCATGCAAGCTGGCTTACATTCCTAATGCAAGACCCAACTACTGGGGTATTGTAAACTGAATTTGAGCAAGGGGTTAGGACAAACCTGGCTGCATGCATGACGGCTCTTTCAACTGGCTATCACCCATGAGGAGGAGTAGGGTTATTCAAAGTGGAGGGTTTGATGATTAGAAGGTGGTTGGAAAAAATAGATATATTTGAAACTTCATTTTTGTGACCCTTGTGCTGTGACAGTAATATAGTTCTTGGTGGTGGTAGTGGGGATTGCATAGATGCAGCATTGAAGATTTTGGTTCAGACTGTTAAGAAGTATTGAAGTTGTGGTTGTTTGGTTCATAGTCCCATGGAAAATAATAGATTAAAAAAAGCAATTTCATTAGTAAGCAGCTTGCTGCTTCGAGAATGGAGTTCAGTACACTAGGGCAACAGACCTTTGTCATTAGTAAGCAGCTTGCTACTTGGAGAATGGACGTCAATGTACTAGGGTAGCAGTCCTTTTCCAACATAAAAAAAAAAGTTTTTGTGATATAAAAAGTTAATTAAGGTCGTTTTATTTATAGGTACAACCTGAATGACAAGAAACAGTGATACTGCGGCAGTTAATTCACATTTTTCCTTCCATGGCAAATAAGTACAGTTAACAGCAGACCACAGCCAGTGCAGAACATGTAATGTGATTTTACAGTTAATGTGTAACATGAGAAGTTGGTACAAGTAGAGAACCCTTACGTAACAGTATGCTACCTGTCAGTAACCTTGAGAGAAAAGGTGTTTGACTGCTTTGTAATGATCATTAATGTAGCCAGTGATGAATATTTATGTAGTATAGTCTGCTATAAATTTCTTATTTTAGGTCTCTCTGCTCAGATGTAGCCCTGAATGGCATTCTCAGAAAATACTAATTTTACTGTAAAGTAATAGAAGTCAGGCAAGATTGCCTCCAGGTAGGACATTTGGTTTAATGATCCAAATTTAATATTGCTGCAGTTTTAAGTGTTATTTTAACTTGAGGTCACTTCCTCCATTCTCCTCAGTCGACTTGTATCTTTCATGCTAAGAAATCTGTTTTGTGTTTGTGTGAAAGGCTGTGTAGGAAGTTGTATTAATGGAGGGGAAGATGTAGAGGGGAAGATGTATAGGTGGAGAGGAAAACATTCAGGAAGTTAAGGACAGTCAAATGGAGGAAGTCAGGGTGGATTAACAAAAAATAGGTACTTGATAATAGGATAGGGACTGATCTGCTGTTATTCTCTCACAAGATGGGAGGAGACATGGAGGCAGTACTCTGTGCCTTTGTTCATTAGACATCTCTGGGCAAACTTTGAAGTCAAAGAGAACGTAATTAATCTAAAAAAAAAAGTAGAACAGGTGCAAGCTAACGTTTTTAAGCAAGTGTTTGTATTTATTTGGCTGATCAGAGAGCCATTGCCAGCACAAATGGAAAAGAGCAAATGGTTAGACAGGGTTTAAGATTTACAGGACATATCATGTAAAAGAGATTGGAGTGCTAGAGGGAAGACAGATTAATGTAACTTACACTAAAGGAGTAGCAGAGACGGTAGCATTGTCTCTGTAAATGCAGAGGAGAGGAAGGAAGCATGGTAAATTAAGAATAATTCGTGCCAGTTCTGTATTGGGACAGACGATTGAGGCCATTCTAAGGGGAGGGAAGAGGATATGTTTAGACAGCCTGAGCTGCTGCACATGTTTTTGACACGTCTTCAACAATGTTGTCAGCCAAACCTGTTTGACTGTAACCAACTTGTTTCCTAAAGCTGTCAATGATTTCATACTTTCAAACCTAACTGCCTTTACACCATTCTAGTTATCTTCAAACATTGCAAACTTTTCACCTGTATGTAAATGAAATGACCATGTTACCTACACCTGTCAGGTTTTTACTTTGTAATTCTCAAGTGAAAATGCCAATGAAACATTTAACTTTCTATTTTTTTTAAGTCGCAAATATTTACTTTGTACTTCTCTAGTGTAAATGTAAATCAAATGACCATTGTACCAATGCTCTCTCAAATGTTTTATATATCGTTAACTGTACTTGTTTGTGGAGCTTTTCTCCCTGGGCCTCCGCTGACCCAGTCGGACTTTCCTGGTCAACAAATGCCAAACAAACAAATAAATAAATAAAATAAAGATGACTAATGGAGATGAACTTAAGGTAGCCTTCTTCATATCATTTCGCTCGTTCCCAGACAGGTAGTGCATATAAAGTTGTAGCATTTTGTGTGACGGAAAATTGATTGCATTGTATTTTGACAGATATTTAAAAGAAGCAGCTATGAAGAGCTTGTAGATTAGCAGTAATTGGGTATTAGCATGATCAGGAGTAGTGTACAATGCTTAATCTGGCAATCCCTGTTCATTAGCACATTTATGTATGTGTCAGGCTAAGACACAAAAGCAAAAAATACTGTGCTTAAAGCATGTAGAGACACGTAGGGCCGAACTCTGGGACAGGGGAATTAAGTAAGTTTGTATGCTAACGTTGCCTCATTTTTGATAGCCCAGGGAAAAAAAAATCATTCTTGGCATTTTAAAATACTTAGAATATCCTTAAGAATGTCAGACAGTGGGAAGGATGTTGGATAATACTGCAAAGGGAAATCTTATCCCAGTGACAGAAGTTACATTTATAACACTTGGGTTGTCCAGCTGTTTTGAAGCCCAGACAAAAATATAAATATTCTAATCTAAGGCAAAGTGCATCATAAAGGTAATGTAGAACTGAGCAATTTAAGTTTATTTAGTTAGTTATTTGCATTTGTTTACAGGGGTGGTCCACTGGGCTGTAATGAGCCCATTTTCACTGGAGGCCCTGGGAGAAAAGCTCCACAAACAACGTACACATAGTATATACAAACAGTTAAGCAATGCAGTCAGGAGAATTTATGAGTATACACAGCAAAGGTAATAAGGTAATATATTTAACAATTGGATGTATTACAGGTGTAATAGCAATTTGACAAAAGTAAAGAGCAGCAAAGGTAAATAGACATTTCATGATTGTTTCTGGCTGAGGGTCATGTTTGTTTATTGTTGTAGTAAATCTGCAGTATATATAGTGATTGGAAAAGGGGGCACATAGCTTCAGAACTGGGTGGAGTATAAGTTGTATGTCTGAGGCTCCGGTCACAGGGGACTGTATGTAAACTGAAGTCAGAAGTACTTAATTGCAACTCTGCCCTTATAGTATGTAGTTGTTGACACTTTAACTTCTGAAAGTCTGGGAAAAGAAGCATAGATAATACGTGGAATGAGACTTTGACACTCAAGATGACTTTGCATTTGGCTGTTGTTCTAGAAATGCTATTTGCTAAACCTTTCTGGTTGCACACGGTCATGTCGTGGTTTTTAAAAGCACAGAGATATACACCTGCTATGGACAGGTGACTTTTTTTGAAGTGTTTTACAGCAGGGTTTTAAAATTAGTATTGGTGCTGGGTACCTTCACAAGCAATTTCTTCAAGGTTTAGCTTGTTAGTTCAGTTACAAAACAAAGTTCTTTCTGCAATTTTGATGTTCATTGTTCAGGTGTAAACATAGCAATTAGAATGTTTGGCTGTACAGTACAGGACTGAGGGTTTCAGGGACAGTTGTCCTGAGGGAGCAGATTTTTTATGTTTTGGAGCATGCATGTTTTACTGTCAGTATTTTCAGTTTGACATTTTTGTGTTGATAGTCAGCAATGTGATGTTTTGCAGCATTGATTATCGTGTTTGTATGTGATTAAAGATCAGTAATAGATTCATTTTCTTTGGTCATCTTATTACAAAAACTTTGCTTGCAAGATAGATGATGATAATGCCCTGCATTTGGCATACTACATTTCTCCCAGGCGGGAAACCATACTCTTGGTGCCATCTTCAGCATTCCCGTAATGCCTAGCCCTTTCAGAATTCTCCAGTTCTTCAAAAAAAAAAAAAAAAAAAGCTTGCACACACAGACCTTGTATTGTCCTACTTGTCGCTACTTCTTTAAATGTTTGCTGATGTGGATGTAAAAGAAAGCTGTTGCAAAACTCTTATTGTTAAGAGGGTTTTTGCACTGTAGATGAATCCTAAGTGAAACTCTTGTTCAGCAGTTACTGCTTTGTACATTTCATATTGATTGGCAGTTTGTTGTATGACTGACTTTGTATTATCACAGTTCATACAGTAGGTGACAAAATATTTTTATTCTTATACTATTACTATGCATCTTCTTTAGAATTTTATAAACTGAATAAAATATTCTTATATTGACACATTTTGCTTGCTTTCTCTTCCGGACTACTGAAAAATAAGAGTACACCAGAATTTGCTGTAGCAAGTGTGATATTTCTCTTTGCATATACTTATTCAAAGGCAGAATTGCATCAGAGCATTCATTATTTGGTATATAAGGAGATATTTCTCATTAAAAAAAAAAAAAAAAAAAAAAAAAAACGTTTCCATTTGTATTCCTGCTGTACTTCAGATATAGAACATTACTAAACCTACAGCTCTGCTTGAACCCACAATTTGAAACCGTTATTTTTGTAGGAATGTCCCAGTAGAGATTTTTGAATTTGAAAGTAGGAATTCCATTAAAACGGTATTCTGTGGCATTTTGGACTACTCAGTTACTTGACAGACAAACTACTGGACAGTGATGAAAAAAATTGTGTGAGAGGACTGTGGTAGCAGTGTCTGCAACTGTGGATTCCATCATGATCTGAACAGCATGTGACACACAGGAGAAGTCATTCGGGCAGCTGGGTCTACTTTACTAGAAGTCTTGTCTAAGAGATGAATGAAGCTGAAAGCAAACAGTTTGCTTTATGCCAAGTGACAACATTACTAGCTGTGCCTGATGCTGTTCTGTAAGGATGTAAAGTCAACCATCATGGATGCTCCCTTTGAGGACACTGCTCCTTTGTCCTGAAATAGCTGTTTATGGGGAAGCATTGTAAGTGAAAAGGCAAACCTTTCCAGTTGTTGGTATGAAATTCCATCCTTCGTAATACACCTTTTCTAGGTTGCAGAGGAGCCAGTAGAGACCACAGCTCCAGTTGGATCAACTAAACCAGCAGTGAGGCAGGCAGCAAGGTCATTAAAAGTCTTACAACCTGTTTACCAACAGAACAGTCCGACATGCTTTGGAGATGAGTAGCACCAGTCCTTACTACCTGGCCAATGTCCCTCAGGAGGTGATCTGCAGAGACTGTCCCACCATGTGTCAGCATGGTGCAAGATCATTACCGATGTGTGGGTCACTGATCTGATTGCCAAAGGATCTCCTTTGGCTTTTCCCCATCTGCAGACCATTTACAGACCCTTCCTGAAACCCTTTAATGACATTTGTTATCCTCTGAAAACAAGTGGTAATGAAGATTGTGCTGATGTCCCCCCCCAGAAATAGCAATCCATCTTTTTCCTAGTGACTGCCTGGTGAAGCCATTAAGTTTACTTGTATTTTTTCTGCTGATGAAAAAAATGAAGATGTTTCCATACCGCTTCTCCAGTGTCACTCTGCTATAATTTCTTCCCCTTTTATCAAGTGGAGTCTGGATATATTGTAATGATAGGTGAGAAACAGCTGTAGACTTTCAGAAGTGACTAAGAGAGGAGAGAAGAGGATCCAGGGCATCCCAGAGGCAGGTTAAGCAACCTGACGTTTGGCCTCCGCTTCAGAGGATGCAAGTTCTCTTGTCCTGCAACCAGTGTACATTTTCACAGATCACCATAGGTGGACTAACCTGGTCAGCAATGCATAAATAAATACATTTTAGGTGAAGACAGCATAACATTTCTGCCTTTTGGAAGGCGCACTACTTGCATAGCTTATGGGTTCTCTTCGCCTTTGCTTTAACCGAAGCAGGTATCTGTTAGGCTGGGTCCGTCACAGATATTTTGCTTCTGTGGCATTATGATAAAGAAATGGAAAGTAATGGAAGAGACTTTGCATAGCCCAGAGTCAAAGATGATCCAAGGTCATTCGCTTGGGAAAATTTGATCTGACCTCCAATATTTTTGTTGCAGGAGCATTCAACACTGATGTCATTGCATTAGAACCATTTGTTTCACCTTTTGAAGTACTTGAACTGTTATAACAGTGAATGTGGTTTTGGTAATCTTCAGTGACTTTCATATTCTTCCAGAATCCTTTTGCTTGGCTATTTCTAATACTATTTTCATTAGATTTCATAACTTGTCTGTAGATCGTAGCTATATTTGAAGAGATGGCTTAATTGCCTTTGTGTTACTGAAATTTTTCTGCAGACACTCTTCTTTGCCCTCATGTGCCTGTTCACCTGATGTTTGTTCTGCTATTTATAGCTAATCCTTTCCCAAATTCCCTTAATCTTCTCATAACCGCAGCAAGTGCTCTGAGGATTCACTTCCCTTCCGTCTTCATTTTGCGTCTAAATTTCTTTCATGTCAGTTCTTCTGCTCCACAAATGTAGCAAAATACCTTGCCTCCTAGTTTAAACCTTGCTGGTCAAGATGAAGTGTCTTAGAAGAAATGTAAAGTTCTTTCTTGGCCTTTCTGTGCTTGATTTCATGAGAGAACTGTGACAGTGTAGTAATTCACAGTAAAACCTGCAGTTCCAAAGCCACAGTTGCTCACCTACAGATCAGAAATCTAAAAGAAGTCCAAAGTTTTATAAGTGTTTTTTTTTTTTTTAATGGGAAGCTTTGGCACACTGCACTCTCTAACAACAAGGGCTGCACCATCGCACTACTGATACTAATATATGGTAACTCGTAAGACTTAATGTACCTCGGAGAAAGAGGTCTTGGTGTACAATTAAGTAAATTCCAAATTTAGTGATTGCAGTTTTGAGGGCTGATTTACTACTGCATCTCACTTCTGCCCTGGTATTCAGTGTGATCACTCTTGCAGGTCAGTTGCTTTTCTTCCCCACCCACTGTCCACACCCTGCTTTTTGAGGGAGCTGAGTTTGGGTGGCATTTTGAGTGACCTCTGGGTTATGCGCTTTGCAGGTCTGTGGTGTTTTAACCTTTAACCAGCTAGCTCAGCTAAATCTGCTCTCTTACCTTTAGACATTAAACTTGCTTGCCTATGCTGGACTGGTACATCTTTTCAGTTTTGTGTATCCTTACCTATATAAATGCTTTCTCCTTCCGCTCCTTTTTTTTTTTTTTTTTTTTTTTTTTTTGCATCTCTGCACCCCCACCACCACCAAAAAAAAACGGTTGCTTAAATTTGAAGATTTTTGCATGTAGGCATTTATTCTATAAAAACAAAACAATATTCTGTGACCTATTAAGCATGGCTTGATGGATTCTCTGTATGGTCATCCTTGATATCATAAAGACAGCAGGTATATCATAAAGACAGCAGGTATATCATAAAGACAGCAGGTATCGGCTCCCTTTATCCTTTTGATTTTTTTTGAGTGCGTGTTTAACTTTGGATATTTTGAACCTTCTTTTTATTTTGTAATTGGAGCCTTTTGAAGTATATATGGACAGCACAAGATGCTGTTAGGCAAATATTTATTTTTTGCTGTGATTTAATACATGCTTATATTGTGTTTAGTTTTTAAGCAAAAACTTCTTAAATTCTTTTCCAGTAATCTGACATGCGGTAACTTCCAGCTGTTATTCCATAAATTTAAACAAATGGTTCCTTCTTGAACATTATTTGAAGGTTGTGACTTTTTGAGCTCCAAAAAGTTTTCTTTATAAACAGTATTGCCAGAATGTTGACATGTTTTGTCTGTTGGTACATCTGGTGGCAGTAAATATTTGTGATAAAATGTGCATTTTGAATGGGTAGTATAGTTTAGAAGAAGATGTGGTGAATGTGATCAGAATGCCTGACTATTCCTTCCTAGTTTTAAAGTTCACCCTACATTTCTGCATTTTAACTAGTGTTGCTAACTGGAGATGTGCCTCATGGAGTCTTGTTGGGCTCCTGTCCCCCCAGGTAAATAAAGCAGTTTAATGTTTTCTGAGACATGGCTTATTAATACAGTGTCATATAATGGACTTTATTTTCTAACAATGTTGCTTGCAGTACCTTGCGGATGTTATACACTAGAGTATTCTAGACTTGCATGTGGGGGCAGATATGAAAATTACCATAGTATTCCTTTCTTGTTTTGAAGCGGTATGCATGCAGTTGTAGTACAGGAGGCTACTGTATTCCTAATGAGTGAGATGACCGTTCACATCGGGTCTTAGCACTTTTATCATCATTCTCTCTTTTTATTATTCCTCAAAAAAGTTATTGTGGAATAAAGATGTGTCCTGGCTATGGAGTGTCAGGTGGTATTGGTAAGATAAGGCTTGACTCTGTAGAGAGAGCCAAGTTTGATGTGCACCTTTTTGATGGATAATGCTAAATGTTTATCAAGTCTTGAGGAGTTTGCATTTGTGACACCAAGAAGTTTTGTGTGGTCAACAGGTTGTATTCTGGTGTCATGCTGTCTGACATCTCCATCTGTGTTAACAGGAGTGGTGGTGATTTTTCAGATGAGCACACACAGCTGTTGCTTGTGCCATCAGCAAGGATCTGGTCTGACTTCAAGCCACAGTTCTGTGTTGTGCTTCATTTATGAAAACCAATATGTTGCCACTTGATTTTGGTAAAATTGTGCATTTCCTCTTCTAGCATCAGCCTGCCCACTGGCACCAGAACTAACTTTGGCATTTCATCTAGTGTCAGCTTACCTCATCAGCATGTTGTCCTGTGTAGGTCTACACCAACCATCATGACAAGACTAGTGTCTCTTCATCTACCATAGAGGTATCCAGTATGGGGTCTGAGGTCAGCTTTCCTGACATTGGTCTTGGCATCTGTGTTTATCTAGCCACCATGCCATACTGGATACCTCTATGGTATAACATAGTACTAAACTATGAACCTATACCATAGAGGTACCCAGTATAGGGTCTAACTTCAACTTTCCTGACATTGGTTTTGGCATCTGTGTTTATCTAGCCACCCCTCTTAATTAATCTCCATATCTACTATCTGCCCTGTGACTTATCAGATGGGCCCTTACCATACCTTCTGAAATACTGGCACTCCCTAAATCGGTGGCTGGTTAAGCCCACCTGGTACCCTTAAAGTCCTAATGGTAGCAGATGTATGAGAACTGATACCACCTTAACTGTAGTCCGGACCAGGCAAATCTTCCATGTATTCCTAATAGCGAACATCCCTTGGTAATATAATCTTTTGCTTTTATATAAGTATGACAACACCTGATGTTGGTTAAGGTTCCTAGATTGTTGCATTAATCAGCAGTGCTGATAATTTTGTCATTGATAGCATAGAGATGTTAACGGCTTTTCTTTTGCCCCAATGTATTGTCACATTTCTTTATGTTAAAGTGATTTGTTCAGTGGCAAAAGCTTACCTTGCCACCACAGTATGTGCTGTACGAAGTCCCAAACATTTCCACCCCCTGTGGAAACTTTGGCCATTACTTTTGAGATAACAATGTTTTAAAAGTACTGAGTTCCCTAGTACTTGGCCACTGGGGAAAAAAAACGATAAACTTTGACTTCAGTGACGTCAGCTTAGGGAAACAGTGCATCCATAAACTTTAGTGGACACATCATGTCGTATGTGCTGAGACATGCCCGTTAAAGTCTATGAACACACTTCAGTTTATTCCTTTTGATATCACTGAGGGATGCACTGAGGGATACACTGAAGAATTTATTTGGGACATGGTGTAATAAAAAAGTTTACATAGCTTTTTATTAAACAATGGCTCAGCGAACAAAGTAATACAAGTACATCACAGCACTTGGACATATAGCAGAGCTTAGTGAGTTAAACTGAACAAATCATTTTAAAGGCTGTGTGTATTTTTCAAATAACCATATATATATAACACTTGTAAAGCCTTCTGCATTTCTGTTGTAATTTATGATGTGGCAGTACTTAAGTTTAAGAATGGCTTCCTTCGCATCCGTCGCTACAGTCACTTATACAGCAAATGGATACTTGAAAGCAGTTATTTCTAGGGGAAGATGTTCTTAATACTGCTGATCATAGAATACAATGGGGTCAGATTTGTTTTCTTTTTTTGTGTACTGGTCCCTTTGATAGCATTAGTGCCAAAGTATAAAAGAGAGGTATGGACAAGGCTAGAATTACTGTGTAGCAGACAAAGCCACAGGACCGACTAGGAGGTACTACCTTCATACAATGTCTTTGTGCACAACTGAAGACATCCAGGGGAGCATTTTCTCAGTTTTGTTTGGGGTGTTTTAGGTTTGGGTGCCTTACATTGTGGTTGGTCCAGTATGTTGGCATTGTCTGGACACAACCAGATTGGCTGAAAGAATTTTGAAGAATGTCCTGCAGTTGCCTTTATGCTATTCAGCATGTTGAATTTTAAACGTTTGATGTAGGTCTTGTTGGAACTACACAACAGGGCCAAACATTTCACAGTAATTATTTTTAAATTTGTCATGTAGTAGTATAGCCTGTCATTATGGCTGACTGAAAGTTTCTCTGTCTGGTAGACAGACAACTGTTGATTGTATGGTGAAACAGTGATAAAATAATGTTGAGACTCAGTCCTGCCAGGGATGGGAGTGAGAATTAGTTTAAATCCAATTTCATTGACACCCATTAAAAGTAACATTTTTGTATGGGGGCAATACACTCCCCACACTTTCCACAAACCTGCATTATAAATATGCCAACAGTGAAATTGCAGGTAAGGAGGAAGTACCTCGATTCCACTCTTCCCAGTTGTTCCTGCTTTAATGCATGGGTATTAACAAAAGACACATTCTGATATCTCTTTCGACAAAACACTTCTCAGTGAACTGCATGCCTCCCATGCTTCTTGTTTCAGAACTGCTTTGAAGAAAGGCTTTCTGTTTTGTAATAAATCTGCAGACACTAATTCTCATGTTTAGTGGAATGTCTTGCAGCCATAAGTCGGCAGGGTGAATAATGTTAACAGACATTTGTCCACTTACTGACCCAAATGAAGAAGCATTATGTTTTAATAATCTAGTAGGCTTGCAGAGAGATCCATGCTGCTGCACTTTGAAACATGTTTTTTGGCTTGTGTGTAAATGTCGACTTCAGGAATCATGCTGACATAGGCTAGGATGTGCTTGACCAGAATTCATGCACCATTACCAGTTATGGTTAGGCATACTTTGTTGATCTTGGCACATTTTCTTTTACATTCAGCTAAGTGATAAGTGTTTTGAGATTTCTGTTGTGCTTCAGATATGAGGCATATAGTTTTGCATATTATGTTCCTTTACACAAATATACTGCTTGTTAAGAAGGTATGTTTCACACATTTCTAATGTGGGTTTTTTTCCTGCTTCAGGCTGAGAATACCATGATAAATTAAACCAAAAAAGTGCTACTTTTTCATGGAGCCAGATATTTTCTTGAGTTAGAATCAGTTGAGTGCCCTCATCCCATTATGAGGGTTCTCATCACTTTATTTGCTTGCTTGTTTATACCCCTACCAAAACTTCTTTTTACTCGTATAAAAAAGTGGTTGTGCTTGTGGTAGCTCTTCTGGTGCTCTGGGATATTCTCTGTTCTGGCTCTCAACTTTAAGTTGAGGACCCCATAAAAAGGTCTTTTCTGTTCTTTAAACTATAGCAAACTGATTGCTATACTTAACAAGTAGCACTGAGGCCTTCAGCCCTGACCAAAAATGAATTGGTATTCTTTTCTGAATGTCGGTAATGCACAAAACCATATACAGAGAGAGCTAAAGCACTTCAGTAAATTCATCACTCTTCAGAAACTGAATTTCAGTGATAAAGATTGGACCCCAGGGCTGGTTTGCCTCAGTAATTGGGGGTTCCAGTTTGGGGAGCCCCAAGCCATAGCTCTCTCATCACCCCCACCCGTCTATTCTTAATGATTTGCCAGAAAACAACAAATTTTATGTGGAGCAAACAAAAATATGAATATTCTTTGAAGTACCGAACAACTGAGAGATGGGGTACTGGCATTCATTTATGAATGCCAATACTGCATTTACACCATAACTCTGTATCTACTCAAGAATTCTAGACAAGAGGAAAATGTAATGGGGGAACAAATGTACAAAATCGGGGACAGCTTTCAAATATTACTCTTAATTCACGTACAAGATGTATTATTCTATTCATTGTTCAGAAAATGGATGTTGATAAGTGTGGAACTCTTAAGTCTGGAGTTACTCAGTGACTGTAATCCATAGTAATTGTCCAGAAGATCATAAATTCTACGAATGACTGGGCAAAATATAAAAAATTTGTATCAAGCAGCATGCTATGGTCCCAGAGTAGAAGATCTTTTTAATGACATTCATGGGGTCTCAGTCGGTAGGTGAAATGGCGTGGATGTGCAGTATTGGCATTAGTTAATGAAGTGCAGGTATTGCATTTGCAGTCATGGCTGAAGTGTTGAAGCGTTTGGTGTGTGGTAGTTTGACTGTAGAGAGATGCTTGTTACTTGCATACCAAGCAGCTTGTTATAGTTCAGTAGAAGAGCCTGTTTTGAAGCTACTGTTCTGAACGGCAGATTGCAGTGACCACTACGGGGCCCCACTTATGTTTGGGGTCCTATTACACCCAGTTGGCCTAAGACTGTCTCGAACCCCCCCTCCCCCCGATTTCTTGTACCTGGTGATTGCCTCTTTGCCCAACCCTAGCTATGTCTCTCATTATGCTTTCTGTTTCTGACTGCTAGACTTGAAACTTGTCCTTACTGTGTTTTCCTAATGACGGAAGAGTTTCTGCTCTTGTGTGTTGCTGATGCTTACTTCTTTGGTAGGAACAGCAACCTGTTGTCTTCGTATGCAGTTGTAGTGCACTGACATTGTATTGTAGTCTTTGGCTCTTGTTTGAGGTGCTTTGTTTTCTTCTGGTAGTGTTTAGTTGGGTCTATATTACGTGATGGAACGGTCAAATGTTTGAACACGTAATAATCGACCCCTAAATATCGAACCGTTCAATGGAGATCTCCGTACAGTGCGGACATGGAAGTTTTCTATTGTGTGCACTGTAGTGCGATCTCGGAGTTGGTAAATTTAAGTAGCTGGGGGTGTGGGGGTGCTTAGTGTTTTAATGGTTTGTTTGTGTGTTTTTTTTTTGCCGTTAGACATTACAGTGTTTCGATATTTAGAGGTTTATTATTACGTGTTCAAACATTTCACTGTTCGATCACATAAACGAGTTTAGTTATTGGCATGTTCCTTTTTAGTCATGGCTTGATGGTTTTGTTATTTCTACTGTGGGGAAAGGATTCTACCACATGACAGGCATACTTGATGCCCCTCTCACCTTGGAAAGGGTTATAACACTGTGAGATATGAAATTTGCATGTAGGAAGGAGTGACTTCAGTGCTGTTTCTACAAACGGGTACTGTCTGCTTGCCTGTTTAATTTACAAGTGATGGATTTGTCATGGACACCAGGTGCTTAGGAGCCAAGGTCCTCTTCCCACTTGATTATCAGGCCTGTGAAGTTTCTTACACAGAAACTGTCTCATGTTAACAAGAAAAATGGTCTTAAGAGATGCCAAGATGCCTTGGCTCTTAGTTTCTGAGGTCAGCCATTTGACCATGGAATCGCCAGTGAAACAGATAGATATTAAGGTGGTAGAGACCCTTATTGCTAGTCCTCCAGCATGGGTGCATCTCCAGGTATTTCTCTGGAGGTTTTTTGATGACTGTTCTGTCACCAGTGGAGGTTTTGACAGATCTAGAGATATGAGTAATAAGAGTCCTTATCTGCAAGATCTTTGACACTCCCACACCGCTGCCATGGATTTATACCATGGACAGTTAGAGGAGGCATGCTGTACAATCTACTGTGAAACAAACTGGATCTTGACATCCCTTGCCTACTCAGCTCCAGGGTTTTCTCTACTTCTTTGTTGGCTCACTCACTGGCAGTTCCATATTATTTTAGCTGGCATTGAAAGGTATTTATATGCATTGAGTGTTCCTCTCTTCTCAGTTCTGGCACCTTTGGTACCCCTTCCATCTCTGATCAAGCCTTTAGTGCTAGCCTTATCAAAGCATTGAGCACGGTATCTCTGTCAAGATGCTGGCATTGATGTTGATGCTGTCTCTTTCATTGTTGATATTAACACTGATATTCTTGTCTGGTGGGGTTGGGTTTTCATAATGTTGATGCCAGAGTTGTCTCTAATCTCTGTGCTGAGCATATAGGCTGCAGGCTGATGTCCTCCCTTCACCCTCTTGCCTTTGGTGCAAGGTCTTTTCTTCTATGCTTTTTCTGCTATCATGCCTACCATCCAGAATTTCAAGCAAGTCCGTAGGATGCAGGTTGTTCACAGAGTTCATTCTGCCATTTTTGCTCTTCAGTGGTCTTCCTTCTCCTACTCTTAATTCACCTTCACATGTATGTTCTCAGTGAATTCCCTACCCCTGGTTTGGACATGGCTTAAGAAGACCGCTACTGGCCAGCACACCCCTTGAAGACTCCAAATCTAGAGAAGATCCGGAGCTGACTGTGTAGATGGCAAGCAGATCCAGCATTCTTCCAGCAGCCTTTATTTCTTCCAAACTTTCTGGGTAGTCCCTTTTGTTTCATATATTATCCAGATGGCTACTTTCACAGTGTAGGCCTGACTGAGTAAATAGGGTCTCTGGTTAAAAAAAATGCTTACAGAATGCTGTATTGTTCAAGAACTGGAATTTATGGTTAGTGTCTCCTAAGCCTGATGCATTGGTCTAAACAACGGCTGTGAAAAAAATAGCATTCTACCCCTGACCCCCGCAAGTCCAAAGAGCTTAACCAATTAATGTAGTACACGAGTGTATCCTCCTAGCTCTCCGCTGTGCACTTTTTATTTGGTACATATGGTGTTATCAAGTGATATTTCAGATCACATTACCTCTGTCCCAGCCTGTTACTGTGTCAACATTCTCCTCCAAAAAAACGAATGAAACAATCCCAGTAAAAAACAAATAAGTGAATCACAACTAGGAGCTCCAAGGGTCCAGGACTGGATTCAAAAAAGATTTTTTATTTGTAAAAAAACAGGAACTGAGGTGATAACCATTATTTTGTTTTATGATTTTAAGCGCTTTCGTCTTGTGCGGTTCTGATGATATCTTTAATGCACAAGATGAAAGCACTTAACCATTAGTTTATTTTATGTTTTTTCACCTAATTTCTTGTTTTTTTTTTTTTTTTACAAATAAAAAATCTTTTGGAATCCAGTCCTGGTCCTTTGGAGCTCCTAGTTGTGATTCCTTTACTGTGTCAACAATGTTCAGCCTTAAAAGGTTGGGTCAGACCTGCATCATCAGGCATCACCAGATATTGTTGTGCCAAGCTTACACTTACTGACCTTTGCAGAGAGGACCAGTATTTCCTTTATGAATGTACCATTCCATAGTTCTAAAAATTTTGGCCCAGACGTTAAAGCATCTTTGGAAAAGATTGAAGAGGAAGAGAAAACTGTAACTGCAGTGGAATTCATGTTTTCTTCACCAAAGTGTTTCTTCTCAGTGACTTAGAAAAGTCCCCATAAGTTATGGTTTCACTGGAGTTGGATCAAAATAAAACCAGATCCATTAAGGGCCCAAACAACCAAGTTTCCTTCCGTAGAAGCCACAGCAGCCATGACCTAGGTTCTTGACAATCAGTATGCAGCTACGGCTGCTAATGGAGGGCAACAGCAGCCATGAGGACTTGCCTGTCTTCTTTCCTCTAGAAACTTTCACCTTTCAGAAATGAAAGCCATCACCATGAGTAGGTGAGTGGGAACGAATGTATCTTGAGGTTACAGGATTCCCTCCTTCCAGGTTACAGGATTCCCTCTCTTCTCCCCCCAGCACTGGAACCCCATCCCATCAATGATCGGTAACAAAACCAGAGGTGCCGTGCCTTCTAAGATTTTTTCAAGAAGCCCCACCAGACCAAACTAGAGGAGGTCTGAATTTTACTCCCAAGTTCTTCTTAGTGCCATAAAAATGCCAAGGACCTCTGGTTTATTGTAGACTTAGCTTAAACTCTTTCTTTTATTCCCACACCTTCCAGATAGTCTTTCTACAAATTTAAGGCTGCAAGGATGTCTGTAGGAAAATGTATTCTAAGAGAGAGTTTGAGTGCTGTTTAGTGTTTGGTATGAGGTGCAAGTATATTGCTGGTATGAGGTGCAAGTATATTGCTGGTATGAGGTGCAAGTATAGTGCTGTAAAGGGTGAATTAACTTTGTTTACTCTGAACAGAAGAGGATGGGATCACAATCATTTACAGAGGGTATACTCATGGATGGAGAGCAGAGAGCCTCATACTCGTGGATAGAGAGCAGAGAGCCTTGGTTTTTAAGAATACTATATTACGGTCTGTAGTTTGATTTTGCACTATTTAGTGTAAATTGTTTTGGGTAATATAGTCAAATAATATTATATTGGGTTTATTTATTTGGCATTAACTAGCTTACCCGTGTTTATTTAGTAAAAATCTGTCACAATAGGTCTATATGTAAGGGGAGCCTATTCCAGATGTGGGGATATGTTTGGTTAGGTACTTGTCACTTTAGCTGGTTTTGATAATATGGTGGTGTAGGTCTAGGTCTCTGGAAAGGGTGTTTGTTTTAGTACTGATTCTGTTAAGGTGAAGGATTTAATGTTTCATTGATTTGTACACTGTGGATATTAGGCAGTTAATGTTTAACTAATGTGTGATTATATTTCTATAATTTTACATTCAGAACCTGTGATGTAACTCTGAGCATTCTATAATTTTACATTCAGAACCTGTGATGTAACTCTGAGCATTTTCTTAATCCTGAGATGTTTTTCTTGCATCTGGCTTTTAGGTGTTCATGTATAAAGACTGACACACCACTGCATATTTTATTGGATCTAGAACAGTGAAAGGAGGCATAACTTAGAATTTGTGACTTGCATTTTAGGTCTTTAAACTGTATTTCAGTAATGTTCCTGATATTGGCAACCTCGAATCAGAGGAAATCTTCTAATCAACCACTTTTATTGTTGACATGTCTTTTAGCAAAGCCACTTTCACCTTTGATTTTTATAATCGTATGTGTGATTTATTTTTTATTGCTTTGGAACTTGAATAGGTACAGTAATGCAGTGAGTTACCTCACACCAAGAGGTTCTCTGGCTCAGTTCTTGGTTGCGTTTCCTTCTGTGTAGGCTCTTGATATCCTCCTTTAGTTAACTTAATTTTCTTTTTGTTGGGGGGGGGGTACTCCAATTTCCTTTTATATCTTAAAGACTTGCTATAAGTGGATTGGTGTCACTAAATTGTCTGTAACTGTTTGCCCAGTATGGAAGAAAGGCCTGGCGATTTGCTTCTGTGCCATACTTTGGTTAGTGAAGTCTGTGGGTAGTGGTGGCTATTCTTAGGATTGCTGTAGGAATTATGTGTGACTCAACAGCACTGGAAGGAAAAAGGACATTATGGTTATGGAAAATCTGTTGTTCAGGAATTGTACTTTGGGCAGAGAGGTGGAAGACATCAGCAGTCTGTCTGGTTGCAGTTCTTACTGCAAACTGTCAGGCATTTAATTCCCTGTGTGTGATACCATGTCCTTTTTCATTGATTTTAATGCCAAAGTTTGTCACGATATTCAGGTGCCATACATAGTGATTGAGTCAAAAATGTGTAAGATGTTTTTTGAAGTTTTTTTGATTGCCAGGTCATTGTGATAAATGCATCACAGGCTTGCAATCTGTCTATCTAACCATCTATCTATCTGTTTATTTATTTGCTTTTGTTGGCTTTTTCTTCTTCTTTCGGCTTTTCCCAGTTAGGTGAACCCCTATCTGCTCATGATTGGCAGTGGAGTTTTGCGGTATTGAGTTGCCAGCCCAGTGACCAATCTTCCACAAAAGGCACACACATGCGGGCCAATTTAGAGTGTCTAATCCACCAACAGCATGTCTTTAGGATGTGGGAGGAAACCAGAGCACCCGGAGGAAACCCACGCGACCACAGGGAGGACATGAAGACTCTGCACAGAAGGCAACCCAGCAGAGAATCGAACCGGAGAACCTCTTGTTGTGAGGCAGGAACGCTAACCCCTGCACCACCATGGCCAACCCCATATGCTTTTGTTGGCTGAAAAAGTCAAATTGGGTAATAGCAGCCCCTTTTTAGGGGAGGCCTGGAGAGAGAACCTCCAATTATAATAAAACAACTGTAATAAAATGGTACATAATTTAAAACCAGTAATGATACAGCATGTAATGCACTTTTAAACTTAAGAAGAGATTGGTGGTCATCAGCATTTGGTCCATAATAGCAGTATTTCTTTGTTTGCACCTGTAGTAAAAGCTATAACGTAAAGTTCAGTCAAGGGTCTTATGGACAAGAATCGAGACCCTTCATTTTGCTTAATTAACGCAGTCGGATACTCCATATCCCCTCCATCTTTCATGAAAATTCATAAAATTTAATTTTAAGCTTGATTTTCTGTAAAAAGACAACATCTGCCATTAACCTTGTCCACAGATTAATACAGACTTGCTGCTTTTAAGAGCTGTGGACAAGCCTCTGCCATTCAATGAGAGCCAAGTAATTACCCTACCATTAAATGAAGAATCTGAAAGGCTGCCATTGTGTACAAATAATATGTCTGAATGTTCTACTTTTGATTTAACATTGACAGACTGCTCAAAATTTTGTTTTAAAACCAAGTCATTTATAAACACAGTAACAGAGTTCCATATTTATACTAACGCCACTGCAACAGAGATGCCAGAATAATTGTAGGCAGAAACAGCAAAACTCTTAACTCAATTACTATAGGTTTTCTGTAGACACTGGCACTTCTGGCTAAACATCTATTGCCAAAATATAGAAAATAACCATACCAACACATACATCTAGTTCAGAGAGCAAACTTTGAAAAGCATAGACTGGTAGACTGAAAATACATCTGAAATACTATTTATGTCCCTGACCAAAGTGCTTAGGCAGCTGGTCTTGGTAATGAAGTTAACATAACAGTAGTCACCCTTTGCACATAAATGAGAAAGAAAGTGGATTAAGCAAATTACATGCAATATTCCATGAATGAGATTGCTAATTTTACTGCCTTAGTCTGCCCTGGTACTGAGAAAACAAACTTCTAACAGGCTTTTAAGAAACTGAAAATGAAGCAATGTTAAACAATGTAATATGATTAGATTACTCCAGTCTAGTAATGTATATAATCTATATAAAATGATGGGAATATAGTGGTAATGTAAGTTTAGCCATTTTTGGCACCCTTTTCATATACAAGGTAATGCTTCAACAACAAACATAGCATCCACATGAATAAAATACACTTTTTTGAAAATAGATGAAACTTAAAATATCCCTTGATTTTGGTCTGGGTTTGACATTTGTAACATTTGCCTCTTTATCAGACCTGAGTGACCTCTAGCTCTTCACCCACTTGTTGTCAAGCAGTGGATCAAACCTATTACTAGTCAGGATAGCCAACTGGAAAAATAGATGTCTAGGTTAACAGATGTGTACGTTTATTTCTAATAGCCAGCAACGAGGTACGATTTGGCCAGTGGGTTACCTCTGCTTCTTCCCTGGTGTAGATTAACTTGGTAAATGAGCAGAGTACAAAGATTATACTTCCCGTATTTGAGCACTTGAGTCATGTCCATTTCTAATCCTCTAGTCCTTTCCTCCAGCTAATCTTGATACTGGCATTGTATTTATAAGAGCTTCCACTTCCTCAGTGTTTGTCCAGCATGTGAAATGTGCAGCGCATCAGGCAATTTTAGATGACAAGTGGTTTCAAACTTGCACAACTTCCTTGTGTAAAGAACTAAAACCCTCTTTTTCAAAAAAAAAAAAAAAAAAGTGCATTACTATAATCAAGGGATACATTTACCACTGCCACAGCAAACTTTGCTATTCCCCAGTTCAGTAGCAGTGGCAGTGTTCAGTTAGCAAAGGTACTGAAGTTCATTTTCAGTAAACTGTATTGGATCTCTGCCTTTTCCTTCTGGCTGACCAGTAAATTGCAAATTAGTATATATACTTCGATGCTTGAGGTCATCCAGTTTAATTCCACTTGCAGGGTCTTGCACTGTAAATCCCAAAATTCAGAGCAAGCATTGCCTTTTGTACACCTAGCTCTAATTGAAAGTGGAAGGTAAATGTTGGTGTCGCTTATCCTAACTCTGCTGCTTCTGTTAAAATGGCTTTCACCATGATAGTTATTGCTTGGATGGACACATGACTATCTATATGCATGTTGGATTTGAGCTCCTGTTGCCATCAGGGAACCTCCAGTAAGGTTGCAGTCAGCAGTAGAATTAGTAATACAAAGGCTGAATGCTAATTTTAACTCCAGGACTCCGAGTTACTCTCCTGCATGTCTGTTCTTGTCATACTGGTGCCGGTACTGCATTGCCCAAAACTGGCCATAACAGACGAGGAGTATACCCACTGTTTTCAAAATTACGAGCATTCCTAGTGCCCAGATCCATATGAAACATTTGTGGATTTAGACTTGAGAACTTCTGCCAGTGTAGTGTGTATAATGTATGAGTAAGCTCACAGTGTGGGGTTGCTACTACTGATGGTTCATAGGTAGGTACTAGGCTATTGGCCCTAGGGCCTATACAAGCCTAGCCAAAAATGTACCCTGGCTTTTGCCACCCAAGAAAATTATTTTCCTGGGCCCCTGTCAAGCAGAACCACAGAAGTGATCCCCGGGGTGAATTTCCTGTTACCCATCCAATCATCAAGATTTTTCTTGAAGAGTGCTAATGAGGAGCTCTGTTTGACATTGATAGGTAGTCTGTTCCAGAGTATGGGAAGTCTCTGGGACAGGAATCTATCCCTCCAGCATGTTCTGTTTATTGTGGTGACAAGGTTTAGGTCCCTAGAGCGTGTAGCTAGGAGAGATTGGGATTTCTTTAAGTGGAGCATGTCCAACAGCTCTGGGTTTGACATAGCTTTGTATGTTAGGCAGAGATCGCCTCTGAGTAGGCGATATGCGACTGAGTAAAGCTGGAGTTTTTTGAGACGGTCTGCATAAGGCATCTGTTTGAGGCCAGTAATCCTCTTTGTGAGGTATTTTTGCGGCCTTTCCAGTTGTTGTAGATGTCATGTGAGGTACATACCAAAAGGGGCGTTGTACTGTATAATGTGTCTAATGAGTGATGAGTAGAGGGGAACAATGACCTCTTTTTTTTTTTTTTTTCTGGATGAGAAACCTTTTGTGATGAGGTGTGCCATGTAGAAGGATTTCCTAACCACTTTGGCGATGTGATGATCAAAGGAGAGACTACTGTCCACCTGTGTCCCAAGGTCTCATCACACTTTCGGTGTTAAGTAGACTACCGCCTATGTGGTAGTTCATGGGTACAGAATTTTTACCAAAGGGGATGACAGTGCACTTTTTGGCATTGAGCTTGAGACCATGTCTTTGACACCAGGCATCTGTCTCAGTGAGGCCCTTTTGTAGGATGTCCACATCGTTAGGAGTTTCAATTATGGCTCCTAGTTTGCAGTCATCTGCGAATTTAGTTAGCCAAAGACCTTCTGTGTTAGCCTGTACTTCAGAGAAGTAGATACCAAACAGGAGAGGACCCAGGACTGAACCCTGTGGTACTCCACTTGTCACTGGTCTGAAGTCTGATTTGGAGTCTGCTACTTTCACAGTGTGGGTTCTTTCAGTAAGCCAGTTGGCAACCCATCTTGTGACATAGGGATTTATACCTAGCTTAGTGAGTTTATCTATAATTCCAGAGTGGGGGATGGTGTTGAATGCCTTGGCGAGATCTAGATAGGCTGTGTGAACTACCTTACCCTCATCTATGGCTTTGGTGAAGACTTCTTTCAGGTTTAGGAGACCTGATCTGCCTTTTACAAACCCAAACTGTGCGGGGTCCAGGGTTTGGAGATCTCCAATGTCTTTGTTTATGAGTTCCATGATGATACATTCCATGGCCTTGCAGACGAGGCTCGTCAGGCTAATGGGGCGGTAGTTCCCGGGGTCTGTTGTGGCCCCCCCTTTGTGGAGTGGGATAACTGTCATGGTGCGCCATTCAATGGGCACAAAGCCTGAGGGGAGGCTATGATTGAACATGGTACTTGGGTGGGGTGCCAGTTCATTCTGTAGTTCATGTAGAAGGCAGTCTGGGATGTTGTCAGGTCCCATGGATGCTGTGTTCTTGGCTTTGGAGAGTGAAATTTTTACCTGTGCAGCTGTGATTACAGGAACTTTGCATTCTTCCGGTACAAAGATGGGCCCTTTAGGGGGTGAGAGGGGGGTAGGGGGGTAAAGTGAGGGGGGTAGGGGGTAAAGTGAGGGGGGTAGGGGGGTAAAGTTATCACTGAACCTATCTGCCAGGATGTTGGCAATATCCGTTGGTTCTGTATATTTAGTGTCATTGTGCTGTAACTCAGAGCAGATCTGAGTGTTGCCATTGAGATTTTTGACATGGCTATAGAATGCTTTGTGGTTGTCTTTAGAATCGGTGGCAATTTTGTTTTCATAACTAGCTTTGGAGAATTTTATGAGGGATCTCAGCTTCTTACTGAGGCTGACCAGGGAGTTCCTCCAATCGTGGGATTTTACTCTTTTTTTTTTTTTTTTTGCAACAGTTTCTTTTTTCTGTTGTAGAGTTTGTTTATGGCAGAAGACCACCAGATTGGCTTCCTTTTTTGGAGGATAGCATCTTGATTCTGTTAGGGATAGCATGATCCATGCACTCGTGTAAGTGCTTATAAAGTGCATTTGTGTAGGATTCAGCAGTCGTACCTCTATTGTCCATCTGCATGGGTGTCATGAAGTTTGCCACTTCTGTCTTGAGAAGCGTGAAGTTGGCTTTGGAGAAATTTTTTACGGTTGTTTTCCTAATGGGGGGTGGGAGCGGGATGTGGATGTCTAGGGTGATTAGCTTGTGGTTGGATCTGACCAACGAGGAGATGACCTCTGGTGTGGAACACCGGTCACCCATGTTGGTGATTACCAGGTCTAGGATATTGCTGCCTCTGGTGGGGGTGTGGATAAGTTGATCCAAAGCGTTGGAATTGATGATTTCCAGAAAACGGTGAGCAAGAGAGTTGGTACATGAGTAGTTTTCCCAGTTAATGGTAGGGTAGTTGAAATCACCCATTATTAGAGTGTTGAGTTGTACCTTAAGTGTATCAAGAAAAGAGGAGTGGGAATCCTGGGGCATGGTGTGGGGTCTGTAGCAAGGTACAATCTGGATTGCGGTTTTGCCCAGAGTTAGTTGAACTTGGATAATCTCAGATGCATTATGCTGAGCAACTAGCTTGGAGCTGTGGTTATCCTTAACGAATATGGACACGCCTCCACCTTTAGTGTTTCGGTCCGGGTTTGGTGGCCGAAAGGTGTGGTATGAATTATAGCCTGGTAATGCAGGGGTGCTCTCTGGAGCTTTGAACCAGGTCTCTGTCACTGCACAGATGTCAATGTTCTCCATTTTAAGGAGTGCCTCGAGGTGAGTGCATTTTGAGGTTTAGACTTTTAGCATTGAGTAGCATTACCCTCAGATTTTGCTTGCTTGTACTTGTTACGGTGGTGAATTGGTCATTTGAACCTTGCCTAAAAAAGGCACTATATGGGTGGCAAGAGCCTTTGCCAGTATCCAGAATCCCAAAGCAGCGTGGTCTGTCGATCATGTCATCCCAGGCAGACAGATACTGGATTCCCTTAGAATGACACCAGAAGCTTAGCCAATTGTTAGTCAGTCATTTTGTCCTTGTACTGTGGTGTCATTCTGGGTGATGGCAGGATGCTACTCAGGGCTAGGGTCATACCGGCCTGGGCTACAAAATCAGAGAGCTCCTCCATGTCTCTTTTCATGTAGTCCAGGGAGGTACGTCTCGGGTCTTTCACACCAACATGGACAATAACAGAGTCATATTTGTACTTGTTGTGGAGTGACCTGAGTGCGTGCGTTATGTTGCGGATCCTGGCACCTAACAGGCAGCTGACAGTAACTTTTTCCTTGTTTAGCCTGGTGAGTGGAACATCAGTGTGCCTGACTATAGAGTCACCTATGACTAGAGTGTTGGGTACGTTATGCCTTATGGGCTGTAGTTGAGTGGCACACTGAGTATGTGGACTATGTGTCATTTGGGTTGTGTTGGGGGGTGGAGGTTGCTTGCATTTCTGCTTTGGAGGTCTCTGTTGTTTGGGCAGATTAGTACAGAGAGCCTCCGGGAATGTAGGTGTGTGTGTTTTGTGGTTCTGTGTGTGTGTTTTGGTGGTGTAGGTTTTGAGGGACTATGTGATATGTGTGGTGCGGTGCAGGTGTTTACCTTCTCCTCTTGACTGTCTCGGCCTGTCTTTGGTAAAGAGAGCTTTGCTTCCAGTTTGGCTATATAAGTGCATCTCTCACAGGTCGTAGTGTTGGGTGGTAGGAGGAGAGAGTTGTCTGTGTACATGAGGCAATTGCTGCATTGTCCCAAGATGCCCAGATTCATCAGGTAGACAGGAGAAAACACCGGGAGCTGACCTTTAGACATGCCTGAATAGGTGCTTATTTATTAAATACTAAAAACTGTTTTCCTCTAGACGAGTGAGGAACGTTGAGTGCTGTAGTAATTTGTAACTTATTTAGTGCTTACAATGAGTTCTGAATAAGTGCTGAAATCAAAGAAACAGATGAGTGCTAAAACTAAAAAGTTGGCTAGTTGCAAGGGAAATTTGAAAAACAGAATTTATGGTGCCAGGAATAGTTTAACCCCAGTTAAAAGTGTGGGGGGGGGGGCTTAGGAGCTCACAAACAGTCGTGGACACAGCAGATCCGTATCTGACCTGCCACAGGAAAGGGGGGAAGCAAGCTTAGAATTTTTTTTTTTCCCAGTAAAGTAGAAATGGAGAAAGCTGGAACAGAAGTTAATTCAATGTTAAGAATCTGAGTGGGTTGTCCTTCACAAATGTTCTCTATTAGATCCGTATCTGACCTGCCACAGGAAATGGGGTAAGCAAGCTTAGAATTTTTTTTTTCAGTAAAGTGGAAATGGAGAAAGCTGGAACAGAAGTTAATTCAACGTTAAGAATCTGAGTGGGTTGGCCTTCACAAATGTTCTCTATTAGATTGAGTGTTATTCAAGTTATACTTTGCACCGATGCTTACAAATATGTCTGAAAGGAATGCATTTTCTATAGGTGTAGAGCAGTTAACTGTTATCTGTCAAGTTTTTGAAAGTTAGTTCATGAAGATCTGCCATGCCTAACTAAAACTGCATTCTATGTATAAACGTAATAATAATAATTTTAAATGTGTAGTGTAGTCAACTAATGTTAATCTTTGACAAAGGAACACTAAAGTAATAAGGTTGTTTACTGTCTCTTATCTGTCTACATCTATTTTGTAGGATGATCGTAGGTCTTGGTACTAGTCAGAGGCTTTAGAAGTCTGCTGCGAAAGATGGTTATAAACCGTGGACATTCCAGTTTGCAACTAGTAGGTGGGAAGATGCAGAGCAGGAAGTAATTGAGGTTTAATTAAAGGGAAAGACTCACAATATGATCTTGCAGTCAATACTGAAAGGAGCAAATTAGATAAGAGTGGGAGTTTTGAAGTGAGATTTACAGAATAGCAATACAGTGCAATAGGCCCTGGGCTTAAGAACACAACATGTACAGAAGGAATGAAGTAGAGCAAATGAGAAATACTTGATGAGCGGTCTTCCTGGTAGCCGTCATAAGAAAATCTTGACCTATTCTCCTTTCCGTAAATAAAAAACTTACTTCTTGGCTGCTACCCCAATTCAGAAGCAGTTAATCCCTTTAGTCTCACAGAAGGAAATGCAACACTTGCTTTGTGTAACTTACAACTTTTAAAACTCCAATAAAAATATGAAGTAAAATAAGAGCAGGAAAAGCATGCAAGTATACAAGCTATAAAAATAAAATATGTGCAGTCTTTTTTCAACTGCATTAAGAAAACCTTGACATTTTTTCTTTGCCTTAAATGTATTTCTTGGCTCCCTTTACAATTCAAAATCAATCCTTTGACCTCAAAGAATGAAGCACAAGGTTTGTTTTCTGCCGTAACCTAGAACTGTAAATCAGACTCCATCAACTCATATTTCACGCAAGTGAACAGGTTTCAAGGTATAGACATTAATGCATCTTCAAACTCATATCGTCAGACAGGATCCATGCCAACCCTTTATTAATTGAAGAGCAGCTTAAACACACTACAGAAGCAAGCCAGTGTAATTAAGATGCTTTTGAAAGTTAACTTTGAAAAATATAGCATGTTGGAGCTAAATTAATTATAGAAATACATTCTTTGTAATCAGCAATGCATTTCTAGTTTGTTTAGACAATCCAGATATACAGATGCAGATCATCTTGCTAACAGATTTTTTTTCTCTATGTTGCCCCAGCACATAAATAAAAACACAAAAGAAAGCATTGTTTAATTATTATTTCTCTACACTATTACTAAACTGGACCTGCAGACCAAAATATAACACATGAAGAGAAACACCAATCATTTTTACACAAATATTACACTTTTGAAGGTTATTTCCCAAATACAGTTTGTAGCATCAGTGTTATCAAAAAAAGATGTTTAGAAATTTCCAGAAAACAAAGCTCCTGAGCCTGATCAGCTTTCTGTTTTTTTTTTTTTCCGCTTTGTGTTAATTTTACTTGTGTTATTCTGTATTAGGACAAGATACGGTATCAGTCCTTCAGCCTAAGTAAGGTTACTGTAATTCCAAAACAAGATAAAGACCCCCAGAACTAAGAATTATTGTTCCATTTCTTTACTTAACATGTACTTTAAAATAAGAGAATTGATTATCCATTTAATTTAGCGTATTCTACTGTTCATGTCATCAATCTCTTTGGATTTATTCCTGATTAATTTGTCTAATCAGATTCTGCAGTCCATTTTTATATATTCAAACCAGAGATGGAATTCTGTACTGGTGTTTTTACTGTTGCACATTTTAAAGGTGAGATAGGAATAATATTTTTGTTGTATTAAACTGAAATTGTCCCTACTGCATATAATCTAATTCATTTACTTTTCAAATATAGAGAATTATGATCCAGTCTCTTATCATACCTAACTTACATGTGTTTGAGAACAACTATGTCAAGAACATGCAAGAGGTATGACTGAGGAAACTCATTCATAAATAGTTGTTGGGCATGGAGATCTATCTGCTCCATATGTTATGAGCTGCAAAAAAGTGTGCAAGTGCAAAGTGTTTTTACAGCTTTAAAATCCATAGAACACTTAGTGTTGCCACACAGACTATGAGCAGCAGCCAAGTCCCTCTCTGGAACTGAAAGCTTTGAAAAGGACACTTTGTTCTGCCATACACTTTTATACAGGATGTATGACCGAGAGAGAAGTATCTCGGTTATTAACTTCTGATGTTTGTTCTGTGATGATTGGCACTAACCTTTAATGTTAGAGACTAGAGCTTAAAATTGATTATAGATGCTTAACAAAAGCATGTTAAGAGACTTTCAGATGTTGGAAAACTGTTTAACAAGACTGTCTTTTTCCTAATTTCAGAGTGTAAGTTAGCACTTCAGGCACTACACGTCCTTTCATGGTATCGGTGAAACTAATACCCCTGCTACCTCTCTTATCCAGCAGTTTCCAAGTGTTAGGCAAGGTGGCATCTAAACATACAAAGGGGAACGAGGCAGTGTATATGATGGAATTGCCTAAAATAATATATAGAGGCAGAGGACTGTTTTATTTATTTATTTTTTGGCAGTATTAAACTATCAGCAACCTGCAATTTTTTTGTCTTCCAGGAAAGTTCCCTGAATAAGACAAAACTCAATTTAAATGTCTAGATGTTATGTAGTCCAATCTCCCCTACATTCTTACCCGGCCCCGGTCAGTTCCGATGGCCCCTCCTGGCTTATCGGTGCCGACGTCCGCTCCGACCCCATCGGCGCCATCCACAGGATTCAGGACTCGGGATTCTTCAGTCGGGCCCGAGGGAGATGCCCCGGGACATCTATCGGTTCCTAGTCTACCCCTCGGTGCTTCGGCTCAGGGAACCCCGACTCCTGTCGTGGCATCGGAGGCTGGTCGGTCCTCGGATTCAGGAGGGCTAGCCTTTGAGGCCATGCGGAGTGCGCTGGCCAGATCGTCAGCTACATCATGCGGGTCGGTCATTCTGTCCCCTACCACTCCGGTGCAGGTCTCTGATCACCACCTATCTGTAGACAGAATATCGGCTCTGACTCGGCCAAACTTTTCTAGCTTGAAGTCTTTCTATTGGCTGGGCTAAGATGGATACCATGCTGCATTGCTCCATACCCCCAGATCTAGTTTGCTTCGAACACCAACACTCATACCTCATGCATAACACCACCCAAGGAAAGAAGAATAAACGAAGAGTGAAGGGAGCTTTGAAAACCAGACCTATCCTCCAGGAAGGGGGAAGGTGGGTGGGCAAGTAAGAATGTGAGGCGAGATGGACTACATACATTGAACGTTATGGTGAGTACATAACCTCTTGATGTTATGTAGTCCAATCTCGCCTACGTTCTTACCCGTGGGACAGCGTCCCCAACACCTAAATCCTGGGAGGCTCAGTGGAAAATACTCCTGAGTACTGTGGAACCAAAGGAAGACCTGCCCCCTAGATACCACGTCCAACTTGTAATGAGTAACAAAGGTGTGAGGAGATGCCCAGGCAGCTGCAGTACAAATATCATCCATAGACAATCTGGCCTGATAGGCTGTAGATGTAGATACAGCCCGAGTAGAGTGAGCCTTGACTGGAAATGGTAGATCTTTACCCCCTGAAGAATAAATGAAAGAGATGCAACTGGATATCCAGCTGGATAGGGTGATTTTGGAGACAGAAGACCCAAATCTGTTTTCCGAAAAGGAAACAAACGATCAGATTTTCGTAGATCTTTGGTTCTGTGTACTACGAATAAGAATAGTAAGAATGTGAGGCGAGATGGACTACATACATCGGACGTTATGGTGAGTACATAACTTTTTGTTATAGCTCCTAATTACACTGGAGTCAGCATTCCTCTAAATACTTGGTGCTGGTGGTTTCTTGATTCCTTCCATTTTGAAAAGATTAACCACTTATATACTTTCTAGGTTAACTATATTTTTGTCATTCAGCAGGGGTTGGGGTTATGGAAGTTTAAATATCCTTGCACACAAGTTGTAGTTCAGTGTTCCAAGAAACATTTGGTTCTTACAGTGGTCATTGTTTTCAGTGCTGGATTACTAGTGAAAATAGCTCCTGTATCAGCAGCTGTGCTAAAAGTACAGTTTGTTGTCTAAACAATAGCTAATAGGATCATAGAAGATGCAAGACAACTGGACCTAGTGGCCATTAATGTCATGCTAGTACCCACCTTTAGACATTACATCCTTTTTCAAGGAGTGACAGGCTAATTTGACCGGAGTGAATTTACTAGTTATCTAGTTCCCATTTGAAGGAAGCTAATGGATCACACTTCTTAACATGCAGTGGAGGGAAAGGCACTGTATGTCCAGCCTGCTTCTCAACCTTGTTTTGTCAATTTGCTGATGCAGTTTGGCACATCAGACATCTTTTCTTCATCCATCCGTTCACAACCTCTTTTTCCATTTTTCACACATAGGGTCGGGTTATCACTTCAGCAGTGACAGCGGTGTACAGCCAATGTCCACACTGCCAGGTGGCTAGTCCTGCCATGGTTGTTCTTCAATACAACAGACGCATACACACACACCAGTGGCCAGTATTAGAGTGTCCAGTCCACCTATTGCATGTGTTTGTAATCTGGAAGGAAATCGGAGTACCTGGAGAAAATCCATGCAAACATGGGGAGGGCATGTATTCTCTGCACAGAAGGCATCCCAGCCAGGAATCAAACTGGAAATCCTGTTGCTGTGAGGTGACAATACTACTCACTGTGGCAATCATCAGCCATCTGTCTGTAAAAAGATTAAGAAACATCTTTTGTTGTCCATTTCAAAAACAAATCTTGCAAGATTGTGCTTCATTTGAGGCCCCTGGAATGTGAAGCTTAGAGCTTAAATATTTGCTTCATTTTGCTAACGTTGTGAGCGTTCAGACCAGTAAACTCAGCAAATGTGAAGTACCTAACATGGACATTTTTTTCCTTCTCCCAGTTCTTGTAACTAGGAGGATTGATTAATTCTTAGGTTCTATGTGTGGCAATGAATACATCATCTGTAGCAGTTGCAAAGGCTGTCCTCTCATTTAACTACATTTTTCATTCTAAAAGCAGATTCTAGCTTCCACCTGTGTTAGCCTGTCAGCCTCTACTACACCAAATGCTTCCTACAAAATACTGAAGAAAAGACCGTCCATACAGTTAGTTTGTAATGAACTTCCAAAGTAACCTTAATTTCTGTAACATGACAGAGAATGACAGATGAGTCCATGCTGTCTCTTTTAGTTATTTCTCGAGTCCCTCCTTGAAACTTTAAGTGAAGCACACATTAATCATGTGGATTGGTGGGTATGTTATGATCAGCTGTCGTCTTTTCCGTGTATCTGTCGCTGTGGATGTATCGTATCTGATGGCTCCGAAGTCAGCCTCTCAGAATATTCGGCTTCAAAGCTCCAACTCCATTCAGATAGTGCCCTGCATCCGTCTGTCCTCCAGCAAGTTAATCTTGAGAGTTTTGGGCCTGATGGCATCATTGATTCTGATTGTGCAGTTTGCTCATTATCATATGAGAATTCTACAATGGTTACATCAGTCCCAGTGATCTCAGAGGTACAATTCCTGTCTGTTTATTAGGCTAACTCAGTTGTGCAAAACTCCTATAAAGTAGTGGCTTCATTCTCCTCTGATACCTGCTGGCAGGCCTTTCCAGGTCTCTTCCCCAATAGCAAATGTAACCATGGACACATCCTCTTTCTTGGGGAGGGGGGATGGCACATTGCGAAGGGAGAGTAGGGTGAGATTGTCTACATAAATGGCCTGGAGATTAGGGCGGTTCTCCTTGTGTTGTGAGAGCTACAGGACTGTCTTTCTCCAAGAGTAATCAACATACAGACAGACAGTGTAACAGTAGTCTGGTACATAAACAAGAAAGAGTGAACCAGATCCTTTCTGGTTTGTCTCAAAGCCATGGATTATGGGCAATGGGTGATGGCCTCAGCATTTCTGATTGCAACACCAATACCTGGAAGTTTCAGTGATCTAGTGGACAGGCTGAAAAGGGACCTCCTGTTGTCTCAGCAGTGGTTCCTGAATCGAGCAATTGCAGAGGAGATTTTCAACCACTAGGCAAACCATTCTGCAATCTGTCTATGACCCCCCCAGAATACCAAGTGCAGCAGTTGTTTTGCCATTCTTCCAAATCAGGGACAGAACCCTAGGGGTACACTGTCCCATCATGGACCTCCAGGGGTACCTAACACCTATCACCCTGTTTATCATTACCAAGTTCATACAGAAAGCCATTATGTGCATCAGCCCAAGCATCCTCATTTCCCTGTTTTTGGCCCAGACAGATATAGTTTCCTCTCCTTATACCGGATCTCATCAGTCATCCATCTGGGGAACCTCACCTGGACATTTCCAAACTGAAGCTAACAGCTTGGTTTCTCCACTTCCAGTAATGAATTTTCTGTGTAGAGTGTATCACAGAAGTAAATTGAAAAGATAAACCATATGGACAGAAACTCAAAACATAGAACCCTTTTTGGCATCTGTTGGAGATTCACTACATTTTTATCCTCCCTGTTTTCTTCTAGATCCGACTTCTCCATTATCAAGGTACAATTGACAGCTACTTTCTCCTTCCACACTGGCTTTCAGGACTCTTCCCTAGCTTTTCATAGATTATGTATATCCTTTCTAAGTGATACCGTCTATTTCTGGCCAACTTTAAAGAATCCATCTCCTCCATTGGATAAAAATTTGTGTTGGAAGCACTATCCAAACCTCAGTTTCAGCTAGCCACTTCTGCAGAATTAAACCTCTTATTCTGGAAGATGGTTCGCTTAGTGGTTGTCACTTCAGCTAAGAGGATTTTAGAACTTTATGCCTTATCCTGTTTCCTCTTACATTCTATTCCATAAGGCTCTGGTTACCTTGAGCGCTAGCCCCTCATTTGTTTCTAAAGTGGCTTCTGAGACCAACATTTCACAGTCCATATTTCTTACAAGTTCCAGCATTTTCCAGAATTACCAAAACAAAGGAAAATACATTTCGCATACATTGGATCTGCACATGCAATTCCGCTTCTGCCTTCATAGAACCTTCCCCTTTAGGAAAGATGAACAACTGTTTTTTTTGTATCCTTCGCATAAAAAACAGATAAGGTCTCCAACATTTCTTTATCTAGATGATTGTTGTATTTCTTTCATCTACACAACCCAAAATAAAACCTTACCCTGCATGCCCAGAGTGCTGTGGCAACTTCTGCAGCATTCTTCAGGTCACCATCCTTGGATGAAATTTACCAAGCTGCTACTCTGCCTTCATCTCACACTTTAGTGGCCCATTACAAATTGGACTGTATTTCACAAACCAGAGCTTCCTTTGGTGCTTTCATCCAGAAGGGTCTCTTGTCTCGACCACCCAGGAGTTATGTAACTGGAGATCGTGACCCATATGTCAGATCCGCCGGACTGGATGAATATGAAAGTTATGTAGTTGCCATAACAGTCGATCCTTTCATTCCAACCTTTCTGATATGACAACCTACCCTCCTTCCTCCTACTAGTCTGTAGAATCTGAAGGACCTTCTTCCTGGATCAGAGACGGTACTGTATTTAAGTTTAGCACAAAGATTAATCTGATCTAGTTGCGAAGGTGCAGGGCATTGTGGGAGTGACATGTTTTGAGGGGTTGAAGGGTAGAACATTAAATCGGCTGAATATGACCCAAGCTGGGGCTCATATTGGATGGACTAGGGTGAAAGGATTTGGTGTTATGTAAGTACATAACTTTCGTTTTCTTCCAGTTCTGGAACTTCTCCTCTCCTGGTAGAAAGTCAGTGCTTTAACTCAATTTTGGGTTTGTGTTTCGGGTGTGTGTGTGTGTGTCTTCCAACCCTGTGGCTTCCTTCGTCTGTCTGGTGAGCTTTTGCTCCTTTCTTTGCCTTTGGAATTGGAATACATATCTTTTTTTTCCTCTTTACAAAAGCCATTCTCCTAAGCTTAACATGCCAGTCCTCTGAAGTCTTCCAGACATGAATTAATAGCTTCCCATATCACATTCAGTTTGCAAAGGTATGACTATTTCAAGAACATGCTGACATTTGATTGAGTAGTTAAAATGTTCGCCCTGCATTGTACATACAGCAGAACATTCAGCTCTTCCCTTCTAGTCCCATTTAAATTCTAACAGTTCTCCCAGCCTGAGCAGAAAGGCTTTCTGTATCCCTCTTCTATATCTTGTCAGTAGGAATAATCTGGAGCCAAGGCTGGTTTTACCTACAATTTACACTAGTTACCATTGTGTGTGTGTGTGTGTGTGTGTGTGTGTGTGTGTGTGTGTGTGTGTGTGTGTGTGTGTGTGTGTGTGTGTGTGTGTATATACATGTATACATATATGTGTGTATGTATGTAAGACAGTGGCATTTGCATGCATTTTTTCAGAAATCCTGAGTGACGTTACCGTATTACTGTCCATTTCTCTGACAGCTTCCCACTGTCTTGACCTTGTCAGTTTCCAGTTCTTTAGAGGATGTGTGGTACCGAATGACTACTGTAATACAGTAAAACACCTATGTAACTGTGACCTCTGTTTTGATTGTGTGTTGTAATTCCCCACTTATTTTATGATGCGGTTTCTGTATATTCATATTTTCTACTGTACCTTCTGGCTTTTATTAGCAGGGTATGATGTACTTTCTGAAACCAGAGTAATTATGCAGTCTATAAGACATAAGCAAACACGCATGTCCTTTCTGGATGTATACTGGATGTATACAACTGTACCCCTGAACTAGGTGGCCCTCTGGACCACCTCCCATTTATTACTCTTACCAAATAACGTTGACTCTGCCATCCTTTAACAACGAAGGTAAACATCTCTTGCTGTGTTTCTCTCCTTCTGTGGACTGGCATGAGATGCTATGCCTGCTCTTGAACAGGGGTCTCTACTACTGCAAATGTAGATGAAAATGTTTTTGACAATGCAAGTAAAAGAATAAAAATGAACATAATTTACAAAAAAGGGCAGTGCAGGTTGTAAGTCATGCTATTTATAGACAAAGCATTTTGTGCAGGGTATTCATAATTTTGATGGAGGAAAAGCTGACTTGCTTAAAAGATTAAGGGGCCGAATAATTGAGTTCAGAGACTGTGCTTTTGAGCCTGCTGTCTTTCTGTTATTGTTTAGCTGCAAATCTTGGCTAACAGCCTTTATGCTTGGCCTGAATGGTACTGTCCATTTACATCATAACATAAACTGCAACTAATTTTAAGTACTTTTTTTACTCCTCTCGTTAACCCTTTTGTAAACCTTACTACAAGACTGCTGAAAGATGCGAGACAGACATTTTGTACTGAAATCTGAACAAAATTTTTTAAATAGGTATTTTCTCTTCCATGTTTATGCTGTATATTAAATACTTGTTCTACTTTTTGAAGCTTTAGTGGAATTGTTTCACTAATATTGTAAATAATTGTGTACTGTGTAAAGTTTTGACTTCACATATACAGATCTAGGGGGTTCTATTTCACCCCCCACACCACATACACTTTTTTCAGATAAAAATTTTTGCAGTTGATGCTAAGTATCTGTTTCATAGAGTTTTAAAACTGCACATTGTGTTGCAACAATGCCTTTTGTTTCATGGGATAATGGTGTCATTATTTTCAGACAACAAACAATCAGTGCTTTTAGAATTGGTTCATCATGTATTCATGCATCCTTTTTAAGTACTCAGCTTTGCATTTACAGCTTAAGTGTTTGATAGCTAACAGAGTAGATTATTCAGTGCCAGAAACAGATAAAAATATCTAATTTTATAATTACTTTTATGTTTGTAGCTTGACTTAAAATGTGCGGTCTTATTAAAGTACAGGATCTTGTATGCATGAATATAGCACCATATCATTTTTTTTTCTTCTTAAAGCCCTAGTTGAATATTGCAAAGCAAGCTCTCCAAACTGTGAAGTATTATGTTAGCAGTCACCATAGATCAGTAGTGTTTTTTCCAGTGTCTGGATGGTCTCGGTACTGTCGGTGCTGTGGGAGAAGGGAAGTATACTAGCAACGTGAAGAGCTGTAAAGGTAGCTGCGAAGCTATACCCCAACAGCCTAAAACTGCCAAATCTATACAAAGTGGTTTTGATGTCTGGCGTGGACTGTATTAAACGGTTTTTGTTGTAGGCAAGGGGCAGTGCAGATGGTCATAAGTCGTAGAGAAGGCTTGCATATATTATAATCAAATGAAGAGGTAACTCCCAAAGTATTGGACGGCACAGTGGTACAGCGGTTGTGTTGTCGCCATACAGTAAGAAGTTCTCTGGTTCGATTCTCGGCTGTGGTGCCTTCTGTGCAGAGTCTGCAAATCCTCCCTGTGTTCATGTGAGTTTTCTCCGGGTGATCCGGTTTCCTGTCATGTTACAAAAACATGCATCTGGAGTATTTCTTCCTGGGCGTCTGCTGAAAATTGGCTTTGTTCCAAGTCGGACTTTCCCGGTAAACAAATAATAAATAAACAAGTATTTGCAGTCACCCACAGCCTTGTGTCCGATTCCATGACACAGAAACTGGATAGTGATCCAGTCCAGGGTAGCAAGAGTATACCTGAAGATTCAGGCATGCCATGTAAAATCTTCCATTGGGGATATGAGGTAACTGACATTTATGTACAAAAATAAGTTTAGAAATTGTAGGTTGTGTGACAGCCCTCATTTTCCATATCGGATTTATTCTTGTATGGAAAATTTTCACCATTTGCTTCGTTGAATTGAGGTTGGATATATTTCTACTCCTTTGGAACTGCGCAGAAACTTTGACCCGAGATACATAACCGAGTTTGGACCCATTTGATTCTTTTGCCTGTTACTAGTTAATACAAAAGATTACTCTAAACTTGCCTTTTGATGATCTGCATGCTTGCAAATCTTGCTACTTCATGTTGGCTTTCAGATGAATGTGAATTCCTAAGGAAAATCTTGGTTGTTGCTGTACAACCTTTTCAACTCCCACCCATGTCTGATATCAGAGGAATTCTTTTTTTTTTTTTTTTTTTTTTTTTCTTAGAATACTGGGTTATGCTTCCATCTTTTAACTGTTTCCAGTGCCTTTCTGTTTGTGTGACTTCTCTTTTCAGTTTGATGCACTGATGTATATACAGTTGCAGCCGCGAGCACTTGCAATGGTGATGATAGTTGCACTAAGAAGTTTTAAATACTCGGCAGTCTGTTTACTAAGTAGCACAAGCAGGCCAACAGTAATGCAGAACAGCTTCCAGTCCTGTAATCCTGGTCATTATGTAAACAGAGGGTGCTGGACAAAGGAAGTAAACATCCTTTGTCTGTGGCTGTTTCTAGCCTTTTTGTCTTTTCTTACCTGTGACACAGAGCAGCAAAGAAACTTACCTCCTGTGGGTTTCCTGAGTCAGCTTATCAACCTTTACCCCTTTGTGTAAAGCATGCAAAAATACTTTGCCTGTGGTTGTTTCTAGCCTTTCTGCCATACTTTTCTTAACTGTATTACAGAGCAACAAATTTACCTTTCCTCTCGTCCTCTAATCCGGGAATCTATATTGCAGCATATACTGCAGAGTCAGTAATTTTATTACTGTGTGTCATTTGCCTGACCCTTTTAAATCTGTGCAAATACATTTATTGTTTTCATCTGCTGGATGAACGTTTTCTTCCCTTATGGACTTTTTCTTGACGTACTCTGTCATGATCATCTCTTGAGTTCCAATTTTGAATATGTCTGATGTTCGGTGTGTAAAGATTTCTGCTGTACTACTATTCTTTATCTCTGGGTATTGGCTTCATTTATGTGTCTGCCCTTCTTGTTCTACTATCCAGAGCTTTTTGGATGTCATAGCAGAGCTGGAGTCATCGCCCTGCCCAATATGGTGGTCCGATGCACAGCTAAAAGAGGGAGCATCTTGAGACATTGTCATTGCTGTTTTGCTGCAAGAAGTCATTGGCCATTGCTTCATCTGTTCATCAGTCCTTCAGGTGACTTCCAGAGAATGAGAAGTGCCCAGTTTGGGACATTTTAGTTATTACAGACTCAGTAATTTTTCATAAAATAGTTGTATTTTTTTTGTGATGTGTTTATCTGGTTTGGTGTTTTCTGAAGTCCATGACCGCCTCAGAAAAAAATACTAATAAATGCGCATACAGAAGATGGATTCCATTTAAAGACTCTCACTTGCCAATTGTCTTTTCTTTCTGGAGAGAATCATTTGGTTTCTTCTTGTCTCTGAAAACTTTGTTACAGTTAACAAAAAAGCACTGTTCTATTGGGTTTGAAATCAGTTGGGCCTTTCTCAGGCATAAGACTCATGTGGCATTGGCACAAAGAAGTATCTGCCCACCAGCAACTGGGAAAAGGAGTAATGTAAGCACTGCAGATGTAGAAGATGAAAAAGTTGGGCATCAGAAAACCTGCTGGCAGGGAATGAGGGACTATAGTCACCTTGGCAGTCCGGACAGTGCCTGAGGGCATCTGATATAATGTGGCATTATTCTGTCTGACTGCATCTCTACCTCTCCTGACTCCTTTGAGGATGGGATGTCTTTTGTTTTGTGTTTTCCCCCCTATTCTGTTAAACACTTGAAAAATGAGTGCTACTTCCAGGATGGATGCTAGTTTCCAGGCACCAACAGCTGAATGTTTTTCCTTTGAAGTTTTTTGCTGTGCCATCATAAAGAGATCCCCAAACAGAGGATGTGACATGAAAATTTTCTGAAGAAACATTGAAACCCTGAAGGGCAGGATTTGTCAGATGAACCAGAAGCATGTTATTGTTGTCCTTTTGGCTTTTCCCGGTTAGGGGTCACCACAGCGGAATTCCGGTCCGCTAATGATTGGCAGTAGATTTTGATGAATGCCAAGGTGCCAGCTCGACGTTCAACCCTCAACGAGGGCACACCCATTTACGCATGTCTTTCGAACGCCTACCCAACCGCGGGGAAGACATGCAGACTCCACACACAAGGCACTCCCCATGCCATTATTTATTTATTTACTTACTTTGTTTATTTGTTTTATTAATTTTACATTTGTTAACCGGGAGTGTCTAACTGGGCTGAGGCCCATTTTCAGCATAGGCCCATAGAGAAAAATTCCAGTACAGAATACATTTCCAGTGGGAATAAAACAAAATTACATAATAGTTACTATTTAGTCATATACAGTAAAACATAAGATTTCTTGTATAAAGTAAAAGTGCAGGACACATTAGATTACATTTGCTGTAAAATAAAGCTAACTGTTGGAATATGTAGTTAAAAATGCAGGTTTAGTATTCTAGGGAGTAGTCAGAGCTAAAAGAGCTTGTTGGGAGGAGAAAAAAAAGAGATTGTCAGCCTAGAGTATTGCAGGAGCATAGCCAGTTGCTGGTAAGATGCTCCCTGAGAAGTGTCTTAAATGTAGTCTTACGAGTGGTAGTTCTTATGTTATGTGATATTAAGTTCTATTTTTTGGATATGCGGTTGGATAAGAGGGATTCTCCAAAATTGTTATTGGCCTCAGTGCCTTTTAGTAGACGCTGGTCAGAGGACCTGAGAGTTCTGCTGTTAGAATGTGGTTGAATTTGCTGTAAATCCCTAACTCCTACAAATTAATATCCTGTTTTTGCAGGGGGGCAAGCTCCCTGCATCTCCTGTGGGGGATGCCCCCCCCCAACTTATATTCCAACTCTGAGTGAGGAAAGGGATGTATTTCCCTAACCGCACTGTACCGCGATCTCTGTACATCCTTTTAAATTTATATTGGCGAATGGAAAGGACATTCGCTAATATAAAAGTTCGAACATTCAAAATGTACTCATATGAACTATTCGAGCATCTGTAGATCAAATTGTTCATACTGTATGCGTACATTTTGACCGATATTTTTAATGGTAAACCAAATTAAGTTATTGAGTGAGTGCTGTGCAGCTATCAAGGTTATAGAGTAATGACTGGGTGAATGTTAGCTGGTTGAGGGATAGTAGATCGGGCAGTTCATGCCAATTTTGTAGCAAATCTCCAATCTGTTTGTCAGTTTTCCTTAGGTTTGGGAACATTGGGGATGCATAAAGGAGGGTAGATATTGAGTTTTTGCAATGGCATGTCTGGTTGCATTAGTAAGATATGGTCCTGATCTGTATAGGGTATGTAGTTTCACGTGCACCTTTTTGATGGTGAGAGCTAGGTGTTTGTGGAATTTAAGAGGCTGATTTATTGTCACTCAAAGGAATTTGGTGTGTTCTACTGGTTCAGTTTTGGTTTTGTTGGATGAGTAAATGGCAAATGAAGGGTTGTTATTTAATTTGTGATTGGAGAATAACATTCATTTTGTTTTGTTTAGTTAAGTATAATTTGGTATTATGTGAGGTAGTTTTCAATGTCAGTGAGTGCTTTTTGGCTATTTTCTAGGAGTTTAGGGAGGGATGAGGCTGAGTAGATCAGGGTGGAGTCACCTGTGTATTGTACGATGGTTGCTAGTTTGTGGCAGAGCTTGTTGGTGAAAATGGTGAACAGCCTTGGACCAAGTATGGATGCTTGTGGCACCTCCACTGTGGGGGGCTGCCCCCCAACTTATATTCCAACTCTGAGATCGCAGTACAGTGAGGAAAGGGATGTATTTCCCTAACCGAGATGGGCAGTAGAGTAGACAGGTTGTTCTTCCACTTTACTGCTTGTTGTCGATCTGTTAAATAGTTGGGAA
>NC_056737.1:707905436-707992936 GCF_019279795.1 Protopterus annectens
TTCTGAGCCCCCAAGCCCTTCTGTGTTGGAGGGAAGCCTTCTAGCTTAGTTTTTTTTTCTTATAACTAGCCAGTTTTCTAGTTTCAGCACTCAAATCTGCTTCTTTGATCTCAGCACTTGTTCAGAAAAAAAAAAACATTTTCATCTGCTTTTACTGTACTTGTGTTTCTACCTACTTTTTTTTACTTTTGCATCATCTTAAAAGTACTCAATTCTATTTATTACTGCTTGGTGTAACTCATTCTAAGCCTTTTGGTTTAAACACTTGGGCTTCGGACCAGTTGTTTTGCACTGAGAGGGTTTGTGGTCTGCACTGTAGTGGCAGAACAGGTAGCTTACATCCTTCTAGGTTGGGAACTGCTGATTGAGGGCTCAGTGTCTGTTATTCTAAAAGTGTATTCATTCTGGTTAAGCACGTGGGCTTTCAGGCCAGGTATTTTACATTAAGAGGGTTCGTGGTCTGCACTCTTGTGGGAGGAGAGGCTGGACTCTGCCCTTCTGAGCTGGGAATTGCCCTTCTGAGCTGGGAATTTCTGGTTAAAGGCTTATAGTGCATGGCATATCTGAACTGCTTCTTACTGAAGTTGGTGCGCCTTGTTTGCTGTGGCATAGACTGGATTCGGGCCTGCTGGATCTAGCTTTGTTTGTGTAACTTGAGCACTAATCCAGGCATTCTCTAAAGTATTCAATTGTATTTATTACTGCTTGGTAGTAACTTGATTAAATTGTAGCTATCATTCTAAGTCTTTTGGATTAAGCACTTTGGCTTCAGACCAGTTGTTTTACATTAGGAAGGTTTGTGGCATGCACTGTGGTGGCAGGACAGGTAGCTTTCATCCTTCTAAGTTGGGAACTGCTGATTGAGAGCCCAGTGTCTGTTATTCTTAAAGTGTATTAGTTCTGGTTTAAGCACTTGGGCTTCAGGCCAGTTATTTTACATTAAGAAGGTTTGTGGTCTGCACTCTTGTGGAAGAAGAGGCTGGACTCTGCCCTTCTGAGCTGGGAATTTCTGGTTAAAGGTTTATAGTGCCTGAATATTTGAACTGTATCTTACTAAAATTGGTACACCTTGTTTGCTGTAGCATAGACTAGATCCAGGCCTGCTGAATCTAGGTTTGTTTATATGCTTGTTGTTTGTTTGCTTGTTATTTCCCTGGAACGCTAATTCCACCTAATACGCGGCTTCTCAGCGCTTCTGTAGATCACTAGTGATATCTGCATTGCTTACTGTACTTATTTCCTTGTTTCACTTGAAAGAAAGTTACTGTTTGTCGTTTTTGCATTTAAGTTACCTGGCACTTGCTCCCTAAAGCAATTCTATAAGTCAGCACTAAAAATTAAAAGCACTACACCCTCACGCCCCACTGGCCCTGGTTTTCAATTATTAAGGAATTCCCAATATTATTCTAGCATGTCCAAAGGTCAGTTGTCAATCTCCTCTCCGGTCCAGCTGGTGAATCTGGGAATCTTGAGGCAATGTTACAACTGCCTCATGTACACAGACAACCCTCTCCTCCTCCCAACAAATTCCAACACATGTGAGAGATGCAACCATATAGCCAAACTGGAGGCTAAGCTCTCTCAACTCGGTACTGGCATAACCAGTCAGGAGGAGAAGGAAACCACACTCACTACAATTCCAGTCTCACATAGACCTACCACAACAGCAAACCAAACACATAATCACACAAAACATACTCGGAGGCTCTAAATAAAGATCTGCAAGCAGCAGAGACCTCCAAAGCAGACACCCAAGCAGCCGCTACCCCAAAACAAAACATGTGCAACACATATCTCACAAAGCCAGTGTGCCGAACAGTCACGGCCCTTAAGACTAAACAACACACCTGATACACTTGTAATAGGTGACTCTATCGTCAGGCACACTGACGTCCCGCTCACCAGGCTGAACAAGGAGAGGGTCACGGTGAGCAGCCTGTCGGGCGCTAGGATCCACCACATAATATGACTCGGTCATTGTCCATGCTGGTGTGAATGACCTGAGACGTACCTCCCTGGACTACATGAAAAGAGACATAAAGGAGCTCTCTGAGCATGTAGCCCAGGCTGGTATGACCCTGACCTTGAGTAGCATCTTACCCTCACCAAGAATGATGCCACAATATGAAGACAAGATGATCAATTTCAACAATTGGCTTAAGTACTGGTGTCATTCAAAGGGGATCCAATGCCTGTCAGCTTGGGATGATATGCTCGACAAGCCACGATGCTTCGCTAGGGACGGCTTGCACCTGTCACCCCTGGGCTTTTGAATATTGGCAAAGGCTCTTGCTACCCCCATAGTGCGCTTTTTAGGCAAGGCTCAAAAGACAAACCCACCTCCATAGGTATCACAAGGGATAATAAACTAAGAGTAATGCTACTCAACGCCAGAAGTCTAAACCTCAAGATGCATGCACTCGAAACTCTCCTTAGCATGGAGAACATCGATATCTTTGCAGTAACAGAAACCTGGTTCAGGGCTCCGAAGTGCACCCCAGCACTACCAGGTTATACCTCATACCATGCTTTTCGGCCCCAAAACTTGGACCGAACCACAAAAGGAGGGGGAGTATCGATATTCATCAAAGATACCCACACCTCCAGGTTGGTGGCAAAGCACGAAGCATTAGAGACTATCCATGTGCAACTAACAGTGGGTAAAACTGCCTTCCAGTTTATAGCCTGCTACAGACCACCCTCACAAACCCAGGAACCCCACTCGGCCTTCCTGAGAACACTGGAAAATATGAAGATCTCTCCAAACACCATTATATTGGGCAACTTCAACTACCCAAACATAGACTGGGAGCATTACTCTAGCTCCAACACCCTAGCCCAAAGGTTCCTAGAATTTATAAACTCAAATGCTATGGAACAACTTGTTACCACTCCCACAAGAGGGGAAAACATACTGGACCTGATCATCACCAACATGGGGACTCTATGCTCCAGACCAGAAGTGTATCCCTCACTGGTAAGATCAGACCATAAACTAATCTCACTGGATATTCACATCCCGACCCCACCCCCTGCCCAGAAAACCACAGTGAAAAACTTCTCTAAAGCAAATTTCACACTCCTCAAAACTGAGGTGGAATCCTTCAAAGCCCCCGGGCCTGTGGAAAATACGGCCCAGACCACAGAATCCTTTATAAACGCATTCTATGAACACCTTCAGGAATGCATGGATCATGCGATCTCAAATAAAACCAAGACCCAATCCTCCAAAGGCAGACATCCTGTCTGGTGGACCGCAGCCATAAACAAACTATACAATAGAAGGAGGAAGCTACTAAATGATGGAGCAAAATCCCAAAAAGGGAAGGCATCACTGATCAGTATTAGCAAAAACTACGGGCACTCATAAAATTGTCTAAGGCCAGCTTCGAGAGAAAAATTGCACAGGACACTAAGGATAATCACAAGGCTTTCTTTAGTTATGTTAGGAACCTGGGTGGTAATTCCCAGATATGCTCAGAATTAGTCCAAAATGACAAAAAATACACTGAAACCACAGACATTGCCAACATCCTAGCTGACAGGTTCAGCGCAAACTCCCCCCCCACCAAAAGGGCAAATATCTATCCCAGCAGAATGCTGCCCCCCTGACATCTCAGATGCTCAGGTAAGAGCCGCCCTCTCCAAAGCAAAAAACACAGCATCAATGGGACTAGACAGTGTCCCGGGCTGCGTCCTACATGAACTCCAAGAAGAGCTAAACCCAAACATAAAACTACTGTTCAATCTCAGCCTTACTACAGGATATGTGCCCAAAGAGTGGCGTACAGCAACAGTGGTCCCCCTTCATAAAGGTGGTGCCTCAACGGATCCTGGAAACTATCGCCCCATAAGCCTGACTAGCTCGGTCTGCAAAGCTATGGAAAGGATCATCATGGACCTCATAAATAAAGATATTGGGGACCTACAAACACTGGATCCTACCCAGTTCGGCTTTAAGGGCAGATCCTGCCTCTTAAACCTGGTTGATTTCTTTGAAACAGTCACCAAAGCCATTGACGAGGGGAAGGTGGTCCACGCAGCCTACCTGGACCTCGCAAAAGCCTTCGATACAATACCCCACTCGGGCATTATAGATAAGCTCACCAGCTTAAATATAAACCCCTATGTCACTAGATGGATTGCAAACTGGCTCAAGGACAGAACCCACATGGTTAGAATTGCTGGAGCCATGTCAGACTCCAAACCAGTTACAAATTGTCCCACAAGGCTCAGTCCTGGGACCTCTCTTGTTCGGTGTATATTTCTCAGAGGTACAGGCCAACACGGAAGGACTGTGGCTGACCAAGTTCGCAGATGACTGCAAACTGGGCGCCATAATCGACTCTCCAGCCGACACAAGCATCCTCCAAAAGGGCCTCATAGAAACAGACAACTGGTACCAGAGCCATGGCCTCAAGCTAAATGCCAAAAAGTGTATAGTCATCCCCTTTGGCAAAAGTGCCCACAAATTACCACATAGGTGGTAATCCATTAAGTACAGAAGAAGTAATTAGGGACCTGGGGACCCAAGTTGATAGCAATCTCTCATTTGACAACCACATGGCCAAAGTGGTTAGAAAAACATTTTATATAGCCCACCTAATCATGAAGGGATTCACATCTAGATCAGGGGACGTCATCGTGCCTCTTTACTCATCCCTCATCAGGCCCATAATTGAGTACAATGCCCCTTTTGGGATGTACCTTACCAGACACCTGCAGCAACTGGAAAGACCCCAAAAGTACCTCACCAAGAGGATCAAAGGGCTCAAACAGATGCCATATGCTGCCCGGTTAAAGAAACTCCAGCTCTACTCAGTGGCATACCGCCTATTCAGAGGCGATCTGTGCCCGACGTATAAAGCCATGTCCAAACCGGAATTAATGGACATGCTGCACCTCAGAAAATCCAAATCCCATCGAGCTACGCGCTCGAGAGACTTGAACCTCAGCACTGAAATAAATAGGACATGCTGGAGGGACAGATTCATAACCCAGAGGCTCCCTTCACGCTGGAATAAAATCCCAGTCCAGGTTAGGCAGAGTCCCTCATTGACTGTCTTCAAGAGGAATCTTGATGAGTGGATGGGAGATCGTAGGTTTGGGTATCACTTCTGTGTCAGTGTTAGACAGAGGCACAGTATACTAACCTCGAAAAAGGGCATAGCAAAATAAATTTAAAATGGGTGGCGAAAGCCAAACACATTCTGGCTAGGCTTATAAATGCCCTAGGGCAGATAGCCTAGTATGAACCTATGAACCTATGTAAGTAACATCCTGCATAAGCATGTTGTAGCATCCTGTATTTTATTGAGTTATAACCTATACATCCCAGTTAACAATTACCATAACTGATAAACTTTTAGCAACCTGTGAAACTTCTTTAAAAAAAAACTTTACATCTGGTTATGATACTGTGACAGCAGTTCAGCAGTTACGAAGCTGCATTTGGAGTGCTTTTCTGTATTTTTATTTGTTATATTATTATTTCATCATGATTTTACTGATGCAGTAATAATGCTGATAATGCACATCTCTGTTTTCAGTACTTACTGTTACCTTGTTTGCCTTTCTTCCAGACTATGACATCTATGACATTCTGACTGAGCGGACAAGGTTTGCATAGTGAAGATTTGCTTGGCTAATAATGTTGTTCAGTAAATATGTAATTACATCTGTACTACTGTCTCTGTATGTCCACTTAGCATGACTTACTTGAGCATACATGAGAACTTTTTGTTTGTGATAATCCTGAAATGTTCCTTTAGAAGTGAAGTTTGGTTGGGTGGCATTCTAAAAAGAAGTGTAGAATTTGACAAGAAAGAGGTACCCATGCAGCAACTAGTACCATTCGTGTAATTTAAAGGTCCTCTCTTTTTTTTGGCTTGCATGCATGGAAAACATGATTACAGAAGTTTTAATAGTTGCTGTTAATGTTAAGACACTCACAAACATATACTGACCACCAGAACCCTTTAAAAATGTATTAATGGACTTTGGAGTGATGGACCATGAGATTTATCTAAAACTACCCTGTCTCAGTTTCAAACATTGAGAACTTTCATGTATGTGAATGAGATGTCCTGCAGAGCATAATCTGCATAAGAACTTATTGTAAAAATAATTCTTTAGGAGATCACCTTTCCTGTAATTATGGAGAGTGTTGTGTTTCTGATTTAGGCGGTACATTCTGCAGACTTGGAATTATTTCTCTCGGTCAGACTGAGGCAGAGGGTAGAGGGTACCTGTGGCAGGAGAGCACTGTAAGAAGAGTAGGACTAGCCACGCTAGTGCAGCAGTGATGCTTGTATCGGCATTTTAGGGTCTACAGATGTTGTAACAAAAAAAAAAAACTTCCTGGAAAGCTACTATGTGATTCTCACCATCGTAGTTATGGGAATGGCTGAGATCTCCCTGTGAATTGGTTATTAGGGCCAATTCTTATGTATCTCTACTGTTACTGTAAATGCCTATCAGAAAATTTAAAAAGTGGGAAAAACGTGTATTGTGTGACATTTTACTGTATTCATTTTCATTTTGTGGGAAGTTTAGTAAATACTGTAGTTAATAGATTCAAAACACCATGCATTATATCATGTGGATTTTTTTGTTATGAATAGTCTAAACCAGTGTGCTTGGTTAAAAAAGAATAGCCATTTTTCAGTTTTTTGTACAACTCAGACTTATCTTAAATCATATTTTTATTTACATTAGTAGGAATTTTTTAACTACAAAAATATGTCAAATTGTTCTGAGCCTACTGTACTGTTTTCTTTGCAGTGTTTTAGTGATTTTGTTAAACATTTGAACTATTAGTAATTCACGTGCCTTTGTTTGTTTTTCTTTTTCAGTATCCATTCATTTATGGGCTGCTTCTAGCTCTTTGTTGGTGTTCTCTGGTCTGTCTGAGTCGAATATATATGGGAATGCACACAGTTCTGGTAAGAAAGCTCCCATGTAAAGTAGTTTAAACATCTGCAAAACTGAAATATGTTTGAGGAACTCTGTGCGTAACTATATAAATTAGAAATATGGTTTGTTTTCTGTTCTGTTTGTGGGAAAATCATTTAGTCTTCCTTGTCGTAACGGAAAACATTTTTCTTGGTTATTGCTTTTCTCTAGTTTCTTTAAGATTGCTTTGGTGCGTGCACCTAACAATATGCACCCTGTTGAAAAAGTTGTTTTAGGAAACCGTTTTGAAGTGGGATAGTAAAGCAGCATTAGCTTTGTCTTGGTAAAACAAAATGAAGTTAAGAGTAGCTGTCCATTGCACCCTTTGTTATGCATTGGACTTTGCCTAGGTGACCGCCGTAGACAGTTATACATTCCAAAAGTGATGGCTGTGGCTATTCATTTCTGTAAGCACACAGTTGCTTCCTGCGGTAAGCTAGCAATGCATTTCTGAAAGGTCTTGCATTAGATTGCAGGTGGGAGGGTGAAATTTCAGAGTCCTAACTTTGTGTTCTAGCTGTGTGACCATATCCTTAGTTTCATATAAGTGCCCTTAGTCAGAATGTTGCAGTTTATGAATCAGATGCTGTGATGTAGCCTTTGTTAGAGTTTGTGGGTGGGATTCATAAATACTGTTCTGATATGAGGAAGGCTAGCCTCATTAACCACAGGATTAATACTGTCAGGCTGTTTGGCATATAAAACTTTCCAAGATTATGAAACCCCTTCTGTTCTCTTTTCCTCTCTGTGCTAGTAGCCATTAGCATCAGAGTACAAAATTCCTTTTGTGATAATTTTGCAATGTTTCAAGTCTGATGGTTACCTCTTTCTAAATTAAAAGTTTATACTTCCAACATCAGTTTCCGGTCAGATGATTTTTTCATTCATATTTTACGTTCTTTTTCCTTATTGTGTTTGCACCCCTCCCTAAGTCTTCCTTTTCTGGCACTTTTAGCATTGTTTCTAGTTTTCCTGCTTTGCTAACTGAAAAAAAAAGAAAATGAGACCTACTGCTGCTGACGTTCTTATTATGTTGAACTTCCTGTCTGTAAAAAAAAATGTTGGTTCCATTTCTCATTACACTTGTTGAGCCTGTAGTCCAGGAGTGGCAGTGTGAAATTCTGTCACAGGACAGACATGCTGAGTATCTTTTATGTTGGAGAAGAGCATGATCTGACTAGATGTTTTATTAGTCAGTCATTTTACAGCAAGTGCTTTCCAGGACTGTAAACAGAGGTTAAAATGCTTTCGTGTTGAGAAAACACTTTCAGCCAGGGCCTTCACCTCCTTGACACCTAGAGAAACCAGAACATCAGCAGTCGGCCTTAACTAGGGATCCTACAGTTACTATTCCTCTTTTGATCATTAGGTGAATCAAGAGTAAGGTTTAGCATGGGATTGAGAAGTAAAGACCTTCCCGTTCAGGTCCTAATGCCAAAAATTCAAAATCCATTCTGTGGTCCCTGCAGTTGCTTTGGAAGTTTTAATATTTCCAGTCTTTTTTGCTAAGCTGGTTAAGTCACCTAGTGTAACTTTGTTGTCTAGTAAAGCAGTCTCTAAAACTGTTACCTCCAGACCAACCTCAGCATGTTCCTTGTTGCCTTCAGAGGTAGATTACAAGTTGTTTAAAGTTTTATCAGAAATCAGCACAAAATATCTACAGCGTATCCCTCTCTGGTTTCAGGTAGAATAGATGCTTTTTTTCCAAGTTGCTATTCTCAACCAGGTCTTCAGGTTTTCCTCCCTGGTGCATGTTTTCAGCTCCATTACCAAGGAGACCAGGATTATTGATCCAATGCCAGTGGTGACATTTGAAAAGCTGTCAACAGTAACGGAACTCCTGACCTCAGAGCCACAGCCCCAGTATTTATGTTTCCGATGTTAACATTGCCATTAATGTCAATGTGATACTTAAGGCAGCTACTGGCATATGGGGCCTGGTACTGATAGTTGACCTGTTGTTGAGTAACAGTATCGCTACAGACATCTTCAGAACAATCCCACTAACTGGAGAGTCTGACTTTCCTCCTGTGGCAGGCTATCCTGTTTTCAGCAATTTCTTGTTGTTTTTTCTGATAAAGTCTCATGATAACTGGGATGAAATGCCATTGAACTTGAACTCTGCTGCAGCATTCAGAAACTTTTTAGACTTTTTACAAGTTTTTTGGTGTATATTTTGTGTAATTCATAAAGCATTACAAAAATTGCTGAAAGCATGATAAGCCTGCCAGAGGAGGCAAGTCAGACCCTCCATTTAGTGGGATTATTCTGAAGATGTATTTGGTGATATTGTTATTAGATGAAAGCAAAAATTTCTTTTTTTTTTTTTTTACTGTTTCCCAATAAAAAGTGCTTTTAAGACTAGAATTTGGTGCTTTAATTGTTTTACCTGCGCACAATATTGTTCTTTTGGTTTACTAGTATTTGACTAGTGTGACTACACCTTCTTTTTTGGTTATCCTATGGCTTCCTAACAATTGGAACTTTTGGTCAGAGACCCCATCCCCAAGCCTGACTTGATAATGGTAGCAGCAGTCCTTTAATAGCCTTCACCTTCTACAGACACCTGCTGTCCAGGGTAATAAGTAGATATGGGAAGTGAGTTTATGCCTACTTTTCATTCTCTGAGTCCTAAACGGTATGTCTCGTATGGTAAGATTACAGCAAGATCTCTGTATTTATACATTTGTTAACTGTTGTATGAGGAAGTCGGGAGTGTTAGAGAAGTATGTAAGAGTGGTACAGGATCTGTACGAGGATATTGTGACAGCGGTGAGGTCTGTGGTGGGAGTGACGGATGCGTTTAAGGTGGAGGTGGGATTACATCAAAGATCACCTCTGAGCCCTTTCTTATTTGCAATGGTGATGGACAGGTTGACAGACAAGATCAGACAGGAGCCCCGTGGACTATGATGTTTGAAGATGACATTGTGATCTGTAGTGAGAGTAGGGAACAGGTGGAGGAGACCCTGGAGAGGTGGAGATATGCTCTAGAGAGAAGAGGAATGAAGGTCAGCAGGACTAAGACCGAATATATGTGTGTGAATGAGAGGGAGGATAGAGGAATGGTGAGGATGCAGGGAGTAGTGGTGGCGAAGGTGGATGAGTTTAAATACTTGGGATCAACAGTTCAGAGTAATGGTGAGTGTGGAAGAGAGGTGAAGAAGAGAGTACAGGCAGGATGGAGAAGAGTGTCAGGAGTGATTTGTGACAGACGAGCACCAGTAAGAGTGAAAGGGAAGGTCTACAAGAGGGTAGTGAGACCAGCTATGTTATATGGGTTGGAGACAGTGGCATTGACAAAAAGGCAAGAGTCAGAGCTGGACATGGCAGAGTTAAAGATGTTAAGATTTGCACTGGGTATGATGAGGGTGGACAGGATTAGGAATACGTATATTAGAGGGTCAGCCCATGTTGGAAGGTTTGGAGACAAAGCCAGAGAGGCAACTTTACGTTGGTTTGGATATGTGCTGAGAAGTAATGCAGAGTATATTGGGGAAAAAGATGTTAAGGATGAAATTGCCAGGTAACAGGAAAAGAGGAAGGCCTAAGATAAGATTTATGGATGTGGTGAGAGAGGACATGCAGGTGGTTGGTGTAACAGAGCAAGATGCAGAGGACAGGAAGAAATGGAAACAGATGATCCGCTGTGGCGACCATAACGGGAGCAGCCAAAAGAAGAAGTTAACTAGGTAGGTACTCTGGTCTGAAAACCCTTTCCAGGTACAACCTAGACTCTAAGGTAGTGTAACACACAGAAACAAGAGTGGCAAGCATACATAACAGATCCTTAAGGACATCAAGTGTTTCAGTTGCATGGCTTCTGAATGCATAGACTTTTTTTACGTTTTAAGTCTTTACATTCAGGCCAATAAATCACTGCTAAATCACACAACCAGTTATCACAATTAGTGAGGTTTGGCTTTATTGGCCTGAATGTAACCATAATGACTAAAAAGTAAACAAAAAAAAAAAGTCATGGGCATTCAGAAGCCATGTAGCTGAAACACTTGATGACTTTAAGGGTTAATTTGCATATATCCCATGGGGCTCCACTAGAGGAGGTTTAAGATATTACACCGTGAAGACTGTAGCTTGCCTGGGTTTTCCTTGCAGTTTTTGCTGCTTCATAAAGATGGACTGCCTTTGACTAATCCTTTTCTCATGCTTAAGATAGCCACTGAGTGTAATGTAAACCATTAATATTTATTATATGAAGAAAACAACCCAATATAAACCAGGCTCCTTTGTAGAAATACACAAAAAGTCCACAACTAAAAATAAGTAAAAAAAAAAAAAAAACTGCAAAGGTAAGGCTCCAGTTCAGTAGTATATCCAGAATATCCAAGTGTCTTCAAACTCCAAAGAATTGAACGGAGATCTAGATTCCACTATAACACTGCTTTAATGGTACACTAGCGCTTTCGCAAAATTGCTTCTTCAGGTGTATAACATTCATTAAAAAGACGCACCTTATATAGTCTTAATATCAGTCACATGACTCTAATACACAAAATTTAAAAACATATACACATTCTGCAAACATGAATACATTTAAACTTGTATATTTATACTTTCACTTAAAAATAACCATAAAAGTATAAGAATATAAATTATATAATAAAAAAAGTGCATTTTATCTATTTAAAGGCCTTTTCTTCAAAATAGGTCTCATGAGGACAGGGTCATTCAAACCATGCCCTGAATTAGCCCTTAACCTAACAATCCAGTTGGCTTCCTTCTCTTCAGTCCTAGCTTTAATACCACCCCCTTTTGTGCTAATATATGTTCTCCCTAAAACAACAAATTTAAATGCATGTTGTTCATTAGTGGCTACTACATGCTTAGCTAGTGCATTAAAATTACTTTTTTTCTTTATATGATAATATGCTCCCTAATTATATCCTTTAATGGGCGATCTGTCTTCCCTACGTAAAATTTATTGCATATCTGACATGTAGCTAAATAAACTACATGTGATATCACATCTTGCACTGACTCTCAGTTCAAAAATCTCCCCTGTATCAGAGGTTGTGTTTCCTTAGATATATAACTACAAAAATGGCACTTCCCACATGGTATGGTCCCCTTTTCCCCTGCCTTATCTCTTAATTCTCTATCAATGTACAATCTTCTCTTCGGGCACTACTTATTTTTGAAAGAAAACTGAGGTTTAGTTCCTACTAACTCTTTAATTTGACCATCTGTAGTTAATATATTCCAGTGTTTATTTATAATGTTAGTGTACCTCTTTACATCTCTAGAATAACTTAAGCACATTCTTAATTTATTATTACCTATATTTTCCTTTTTGTTTCCAAATTTCCTTGAGAAATATGGTTTAGCTTTAGTTTCCCCTTGATCTTTCAAGTTCTTCCATGATGTTCATCGTGCATACAGCTGCAGTAATCACAGATGGGTTCTCTGCCGTTAGGCGGGTCCTCGGTCGGCCGAATTCCAAAGTCTTGGTCTGGCGTCGGTTGCCGTCGCTCTCTTCCCTGACGTCAGTGCGACATGGGTATATAAGACACAGCCGACGCCATATTCTTCAGTCTTTTTTGCCGTGCGGTGCCCGAAGCAGAAGCAATTCGCAAGTGCCGGTCGGCCAGCTCCTGAATTTACGAAAAATTGGAAACCGAAGTCTTCATTAAAGCTAAGTACCCCGTTGGGGAAATTTGAAATTTTTCTTGCCTCAGACCAATGTCAGAAAAAGTTAACAATTGTATTTCTTGTGGGAAGCAAATACCGCATAAGGATTTCCATTCCCTCTGCATACCTTGTTTAGGCCCAGACCATGACGTCTTGGGTTGTCGCTTTTGCACTACTTTCAATAAGCGCACTATTAAGCGTCGGGCGGAGTTCGCCCAACACTTTTTCGGTAAAGCCTTTGATTATAAAATGTCGACGGAGACTCCGACTACCGTTTTGTCCAAAAAACGCAAGGACAAAGACCGACATGCGAGGACCGTGGTCCCCACCGACACCACGCCAAAACCGGCTACACGTGGTCTGGTTCTCAGCGAGATGCCTATGCAGTCCCTGACTACCGACGACACTTCTTTGGCGGGGTCTTCTGTAACCGAGACCGCAGGTACCTCGGCCCATACCCAGACTACAACCACCGAAGCCACTGTGAGCGTTGAGCCTCCTAATGTGGACAGGTCCACTTCCACCCATGATGTCTTTAGACCCTCATCTTCCTTTTCAATTAAGGCCTTTACTAAGTCTAAATCAGCCAGGCATCCCAAGAGGCGTGTTGCTCAGGGCCCATCTCCAGGCCCCATGCCTAAAAAGCAGATGCTTAAAATGGCTGAGGGTTTAATTACTCTTATCAGGGGTTCCCAACCCCCTCCAGACAAGAGACCCAGAGTGGAGGAAGATTCTCCCTCTTCGGATCAGGGCTCCATTTTTTCAGATCATTCTGATGTAGAGGAACACTCTTTCTCCCCTTTTGAAGATTCTGATGCGGAGCAGTCCATTCCCTCTGTATCTCCTCCTGAGGATTTTTCTTTTGGGGAAACCTTGCACACCTTGAGGGAACACTGCCATTGGGAAGGCCAAGACTTTTCTGATTCCAAGAAAAGACTTAGGGAATTTCTTTTGTTACCTCAACACAGACCTCTGGCTATTCCTCCTGTTTTGGACGTACTGGATGATGTTTATTCGGAGGCTTGCCTTAGTCCGGATTTCCTGCCTCCTGCCCCAGTCAAGCCTGATAGGTACTACAGAGTTCCTAACTCTCACCAATTTCTGTACAAAAGCCATAATGCTGACCCTGAAACCATTTCTCAAGGCCCCAAGGGAATGAAGGCCTCTACTGCTAAGAATCCACTACCTTCCGAAAGAGAGTCTAGATCCTTAGAAAGGTGGAGAAAAAAGGTGTATACCTCGGCCACCCTAGCTATGAGGGCCTTAAATTGTCAGTTTCATATGCTTAAATATCAGCAGTTTCTGTTATCACAATTAAGAAATAAAATGTCTCAACCTGAACAACCAGATTTGAAGGAGTTGCAGGATATGATGCATAGTGCAGAACAAGTGGGTAAACACACCTTACAATGTGGCTATGATGCCCTAGAGGCTTCAAGTAGAGCTGCTGTTACAGGATAAGTTATTCGTAGACATGCATGGCTTAGGGAACAAATCTTGCCTGATCATGTGAAAGCTAAACTATTAGATGCTCCTTTACAAAAGGATGTGCTATTTGGTACTAATGCTGAGGAGATACTACGGAAAATGGAAGAAAAAGCCAAATCTATGCAATGTCAAAGTTTTTCTGCAGGTTCAACCACCACGTTTTAGCAGAAATTGGCCTTCTAAAAACTGGTCCTTTCCAGCCACGAACAAGCCCCAAAGAGGTAGATACAGGCGCTCAAGGGGCAGAGGACAATCACAAGGATCATATAGAGGCAGGCAATGGCAAACTCCAGCACCAAGAGGTGGCAAAGACAGTGCACAACAATATAGGAAACAATCCCAATGACTTCCTCCTTTCCACGCCAAGCAAGTCTCAGCTGGCAGCACCTTTGGGAGGAAAGCTGGCATTATTTACAAGAAATTGGCATATTGTCACAACAGACAAATGGATCCTGGATGTTATAGACAGAGGCTACAGATTTAATTTTCACACTCTACCAAAAATGAGAGGCATGCCAAACCTGCCACACAATCAAAGGGGAGAGGCACAACTACAAATTTCAAAGCTCATAGACATGAAAGCTATTCAAGAGGTACCTACTCACGAACAAGGCCAAGGTTTTTATTCCAGGCTATTTCTGGTACCAAGGAAAGGAACCGACTGGAGACCCATTTTGGACTTATCCATCCTAAACACATTCTTACTCGTACCAAAATTCAAGATGCTCACATTACAGCAGCGTCTTCCCATGCTGGGCAAGGAGTTTTGGCTGGTAACATTGGACCTCAAGGAGGCATACCTGCATGTCCCAATCAGACAAAGTTGCAGAAAATACCTCCGATTTCTTGCAGGTTCAATCCACTGTCAATTCTCTGCATTGCCCTTTGGCTTATCTACTGCGCCCAGAGTATTCACGAAATGCCTGGCATCAGTAATTGCCTACTGCAGACTTCAAGGGATACAAATTTACCCTTATTTGGACGACTGCCTGATCCAAGCGGACAGCAAGCACATACTTCTGGATCATCTGGCTTATGCAACACAGTTACTGAACTCTCTGGGATACACAATTAACAAAGAGAAATCCAGACTAACACCATCTCAGAATATAATTTTCCTGGGTGCCCACTTGGACACAAACACCCAGATGGCCTATCTTACGCCAGAAAAACAGGGGCAACTAACTCAGTACTTCAAAATGCTAGCAAATTGTACCAGGCTTACTGCAAGGAAAATCCTGCAGGCTCTGGGCTTCATGGCATCTTGCATTCTTTTAATCCCATGTGCAAAGTTGCATATGAGGAAACTTCAATGGTACCTAAAAAACCTATGGTCTCAACACAGTCACAGTTTAGAAACAACAATACCAATAATTCCATGTTTGCAAAAGGAATTCCTATGGTGGGCCCAAGCATGTCAAACAAACACAGATCTCCCATTCTGCAAGCCTCAAGGAAATCAAGTCATCACAACAGACGCCTCAGATTACGCCTGGGGGGTGCACATGACAGACAGGTGCATTCAGGGCAAATGGTCCCAAAAAGAAAAGCACCTTCACATCAGTCAAAAAGAAATGCTAGCAGTGATAAATGCAATTACAGCATTCAAGGACCTCCTGCATCCAGGACAATTATTGATAAGAACAGACAACACCACAGTAATGTGGTACATAAACAAACAAGGAGGAACACATTCATACCCCCTGTGCAGACTAGCCATGACACTTTGGAACTTGGCTCTGGAATGGCAAATCGAACTTCAAGCACAGTACTTGCCAGGTTTGGAAAACACGCTGGCACACAATCTAAGCAGAAATATGACAGATCCACACGAATGGAAGTTGCATCCTCAAGTGTTTACAAAAATAATACAAGCGTGGGGGAGGCCAGACATAGATCTCTTCGCCTCCCACAGGAATCATCAATTGGAAAAGTTTTGTTCAAGGACCTTTCATCCAAAGGCCTGGAGAGTGGACGCCCTTTCATTCAGTTGGACAGCATGGACAGTTTACGCTTTTCCACCTCTGCCTCTTCTGCCCAAGGTGCTCTTGAAAGCAAGAACAGACAGACCGAAGATGATATTGATTGCTCCAGACTGGCCGAGGCAACACTGGTATCCACTCCTGAGGAGCCTAACACATACTCCTCCCTGGCCCCTGCCTCTAATGCCTCTTCTGTTGACTCAGCACAGCTACAAAACTCTTCACAGCCAACTGAAAACACTCAATCTAGCGGCATGGAAAATTCCTTAACACCTAATCAGACACTACTCCCCAAAGAGGTGCAGGACATCATTTTGGAGGCCAGAAGGCCATCTACTAGAAAGGCTTACTCCGCAAAATGGAAACTGTTTTGCTCTTGGAATGAGAAAAAAGGCCAGGACCCTAGAAAACTGAATTTGCCTCAGGTACTACAGTATCTAGCTAAGTTGCTGAACAGTGGACTTTCATTTTCCTCCATAAAAATCCACACCTCAGCCATTTCTGCAGAATTCAACACGGATCCACCCTTATTCTCTCAACCACTCAAGACAGTTCCTCAAAGGGGCAAAAAATATAAGACCACCAAGGAAGCAACCTGTGCCAGCCTGGGATCTTAATTACATTTTAGAAAAATTAACATTGCCTCCTTTTGAACCAGCTGCCTCAACAGATTTGCAATATTTGTCCTGGAAAACAGCTTTCCTTCTGGCCATAACCTCAGCTCGTAGGGTTTCGGAACTACAAGCCCTCATGGCTGTGCAGCCCTTTCTCATCTTCCATCAGGACAAGGTTTCCCTTCGAACCAATCCATCATTTATGCCTAAAGTAGTATCCAGGGTAGCTTTAAATCAAGCCATACACTTACCTACCTTTTACCCTAATCCTCAAAACAAAGGGGAAAGGCTGCTACACTCCTTAGACATCCATAGACAGCTACGTTACTATTTGGACAGAACAAAGCCTTTCAGAAAATCAGAACAACTTTTTGTGTCTTATGCTGTGGGAGCTCAAGGAAAGCCAGTTACCAAACAGACAATTTCAAAATGGATAGGCCACTGCATACGATTTTGTTACTCCTATCATGGAAAATCTGTCCCTACAGGCATCAAATCACACTCCACCAGGGCCACAGCTACCTCTACAGCCTTCCTCAGAGGAGTTCCTACCAAAGATATTTTGGAGGCAGCCACTTGGAGTTCTGTGCATACCTTCACAAAACACTACCGTCTGCCTTTATATTCCAAAACTAGAGCAGGATTTGCCACTGCAGTGTTGCAGGGCATTCTGGCTCATCCCAGTTCCACCTAGTGCCTACCACCCTGTGCGTAGCTTTGGGATTCTACCCATCTGTGATTACTGCAGCTGTATGCACGATGAACATAGTACAGTTTTGTACCTACCATAAATGTAGATGTTAGAGTGCTAATACAGCTGCAGTACAGGTTTCCCTCCCTCCTTCCCCTCTTGGTAAAGGACTAGTGGCTAACACCTTCTCTTGCAACCTAATTTGGGGTTATCCTTCTATGATGTATTTGCTTGCAACTACTGTTTTTTGATTACATTGCATTGCTTGAATATATATATATATATATATATATATATATATATATGTGTATATATATATGTGTGTATATATATATATATATATATATATATATATATATATATATATATATATATATATATATATATATATATATATATATATAATTTATGTATTGCCTTCCTTCTGGGGGCACCTGACATCTGGGGCAAGAAAAGACTGAAGAATATGGTGTCGGCTGTGTCTTGTATACCCCTGTCACACTGACGTCAGGGAAGAGAGCGACGACAACCGACGCCGGACCAAGACTTTGGAATTCGGCCGACTGAGGACCCGCCTGACGGCAGAGAACCCATCTGTGATTACTGCAGCTGTATTAGCACTCGAACATCTACATTTATGGTAGGTACAAAACTGTACTTTCTTCAACACCATTCCCTTATCATACCCTCTTTCTAATAATTCTTTCCCTGTCAACTCTATTTGTTTTTCATAATCTTCTTTCTTTACACTCAATCTTGAAGCTCTTAAAAATTGATTTTGTACTACGTTTCTAAATATAAAATTGGGGTGCATACTATCTCTTTGCATGACAATCCTTCATGTACATCCTTGTGCTGATTTTACCCGTGCTGTCATTCTCTACATAAACGTCCAAAAAGCTAATACCTAGCTGGGAGTAATCCATAGTAAATTTAAGGAACTCAGTGTAATTATTTAAAAATTCTAAAAATTCATTTAACTGTTGTACAGTCCCTCTTCATAAAAGAAAGAGATCATCCACAAATCTCCTATAAAACATGATCATATTGTCATATTTTCCCCCTATAGTATATTCCATTTCCCATTTGGACATGACAGCATTAGCATAGCTATTAGCACAAGGACCCATCGCAACCCCATTCTTCTGCCAATAAATTTTCTCCCTAAACGCAGAGATGTTATTTTCAAGAACGAGTTTCAGTAGCCTCTGTATTGACTCTACTTTCCTTCTTCCATATTCCTCACTCATTTCTAATAAATACTTCACATTCCTAATACCAATTGCATTCAGTATGACTGTAAATAACGACACTACATCCATCGTAACAAAAAATATTGTTCTAACACACATCCCTCATTTGTAAATTCAAATAAATCCCTGAGATTTTTACTATGGATTATTCCCAGCCAGGTATTAGCTTTTTGGATGTTTATGTAGAGAAGGACAGCACAGGTAAAATCAGCACAAGGATGTACAGGAAAGCTTGTCATGCAAATAAGTTATTGAGTAGAAATAGTATGCACCACAATTTTATATTTAGAAACGTAGTACAAAATCAATTTTTAAGAGCTTCAAGATTGAGTGTAAAGAAAGAAGATTATGAAAAACAAATAGAGTTGACAGGGAAAGAATTATTAGAAAGAGGGTATTATAAGGGAATGGTGTTGAAGAACATGGAAGAAGTTGAAAGATCAAGGGAAACTAAAACTAAATCATATTTTTCAAGGACATTTGGAAACAAGAAAATTATAGGTAATAATAAATTGAATGTGCTTAAGTTATTCTAGAGATGTAAAGAGGTACACTAACATTATAAGTAAACACTGGAATATGTTAAATACAGATGGTCAAATTAAAGAGTTAGTAAGAACTAAACATCAGTTTTCTTTCAAAAATAAGAAGTGCCTGAAGAGAATATTGTGCATTGATAGAGAACTAAGAGATAAGGCAGGGGAAAAGGGGACCATACCATGTGGGAAGTGCCATTTTTGTAGTTGTATATCTAAGGAAACACAATTTAAACACTCTGATACAGGGGAGATTTTTGAACTGAGAGTCAGTGCAAGATGTGATGCATCACATGTAGTTTATTTAGCTACATGTCAGATATGCAATAAATTCTACGTAGGGAAGACAGATCGCCCATTAAAGGATAGAATTAGGGAGCATATGTATCATATAAAGAAAAAAAGTAATTTTAATGCACTAGCTAAGCATGTAGTAGCCACTAATGAACAGCATGCATTTAAATTTGTTGTTTTAGGGAGAACATATATTGGCACAAGAGGGGGTGATATTAAAGCTAGGACTGAAGAGAAGGAAGCCAACTGGATTGTTAGGTTAAGGGCTAATTCAGGGCATGGTTTGAATGACCCTGTCCTCATGAGACCTATTTTGAAGAAAAGGCCTTTAAATAGATAAAATGTACTTGTTTTTTTATTATATAATTTATATTCTTATACTTTTATGTTTATTTTTAAGTGAAAGTATAAATATACAAGTTTAAATGTATTATTGTATTAATGTTTGCAGAATGTGTATATGTTTTAACATTTTGTGTATTAGAATAATGTGACTGATATTAAGACTATATAAGGTGTGTCTTTTTAATGAATGTTATACACCTGAAGAAGCAATTTTGCGAAAGCGCTTGTGTACCATTAAAGCAGTGTTATAGTGGAATATAGATCTTTTGGAGTTTGAAGACACTTGGATATACTACTGAACTGGAGCCTTATCTTTGCAGTTTTTTTACTTATTAATATTTATTGTATTGCATGGATGGATGTTCATATGCAGCTCAGGTTCTGTGTAAATGGAGCAAAGTACTGCAGAAAGGACTCTGTTGTTTGTAACCTTTTCCAAAAAAAAAAACAAAAAAAAAACACTTGGATATGAGGAATCTAGTGTAATTCCCATGAATTGTTTAAGTGGCTCCATTGTTATTTGCTGTGAAAAGTACAATAACCCTTTGTCTTTTCAACTTAATGGCATTAAGCCAGAGCAGTTGCTGGCTTTCTGGTTTCCTTTCCACAATGCATCCTTGGCTGGCATTTGCGTAGCAGCTATTTGGTCTTCTGAATGTTTATGCAAGACATTGTAAGCAGGAGTTGATTTCCAAGTCTGTATCTCCCTTAGGGCAACAGCTTTCAGAGGTGGGTTTCCAAGAGAGAGAGAGAGAGAGACCACTGAAGAAAAATGAGCTCAGGACTGTCTTGCAGTTAAAATGATGGATGTGCTCATACCAGGTATTAAAGTTTTATACCTACCATAACAAAAGATCTGCATGTTCAGGTTCTTCTTTGTTCTTACTTGGTCTAGTGATTTGTGATTACTTTGTTTGCTGTGTAGGGCATACAGTAGGTCTGGAGAGGAAGATCTCGGGCACAGAAGTATGACTGACTTGTCTAACACCCTGTGCTAGTTGCAAGGAATTTTCCCCCACCCCATCAGCTCTTCAAGTGAAGAGCAAAAAAAAAAAAAAAACATCAAAACTCTGGCGTACTGTAGAAAACTGATTGATGCTATGGCTTCTACAGCAGTCAATCCACATTCCCCCAGCTCTTAAAGTGAAGAGCGAAAGAAAAAAGAAAGCTGAACTGCCTACATAAAAAAAAAAAAAAAAAAAAAAAACCCTGTGGGAACCCTGATATAGGGTTTTTAAGTATACTGGTCTTTGTTCTATTAGTGAGGACCACTGTTTGATGGTCAGACATAACCAAGGAGTGTGTAATTACAGGTGCAATGTATAATGGTGCTGTATTTGTAACAAGCAGGTCTAATATGTTTGATAGTCTCACGAGGAACCTAGAATCTGGTCTGGCGAGTTTGCATTAATGATATCTGAGATGGTTGCTCATATTAAGCAGTAGATTAAGTATCCCAGTTAGTAGAAAGGCAATTGAAATAATCTAGTGTAATAGTGTTGGTTTGGTGGTAAGGGACTCCTTCTTCTTATTTAACTATGTCTTGTCGGTTGTGGGTGGCATAGAAGGTGTTCTGTAGATAGCTAGGATGTGATAAATGGTCTTATTTGCATTTACTAGGATGTGAAGGAGTTTGTAGTCATTTTCTAGCGGTACAAGTCTAGGTGTGAAGGAATCATGGAGATATGTGGACACCCCACCACCTGTTATAAAACGTACCTTCAGTGGAGGATCTAAACATGTGAAAAACACTGACCTCTGGTAGGGAAGTTATGAAACGAATGTATCTGGAACCATGTTTCAGTAATGGTGCTGATGTCCGTTTTTTATTGGGTTAGACAAGCTTCTAAGGAGGACAGTTTCTTAAGTTTCTAGCATTCAGGATGCCAGATTTGTACTGCGCTGGTTAAGTTTCGCTCAGTTGGCAAGTGGAGCAGGTATACATTGCCTAAAAAGACACCATGCAGTAGAGAAAGTCCTGGCCAGTATACAGGAGCCCTGAAGTTAAAGTTGTATGCCATCCATGATGAAGCAGGTGACACTGTCGACCATCTTCCAGTAGGGTGACACACATTGGATCCCTTCCTGACATCAGATGCTGAGCCAGTTGTTGAAGTTGCCTATCTTTTGTTTATATTGTGGCATTATTCTTGAAGGTAGGATGATGTTCAGTATTAGTTTTGTTCCAGCTTTGGATAGAATTCTTACAGCTCTGCCATCTCTCTCTTCATATAATCCAGTAGTATGTGTCCCAGATCTTTCGGACTCACAAACAGCAGTCATGTTATAGATGTGGGTGAAAGGACTCACACTCTAAACACCTGCCATATCCTATCTCCTGAGAGGCATTTCACCATCACCCTATCTTTGCCAAGTCTGGTGAGTGGAGTATGTATGTGTCTCACTATGAAGTCACCAAAGACTAGAACATTTCTTTGTGTTTTGTCAGGCAGATAGTTCCTTAAGGGCTTCAATGGGGTGATATGGTGACTCTTTGGAGTAGAGTTTGTGATAGGTGGGGATAAAGGAGTAGCATGTGAGGGTGCATTATACTGATGAGGAGTTGAGGCAGGCCTTCACCCTGTAGACCATTGAGGCTTGGGAGTGCTTCGTGAATACCCCAACATAAGAATACTTTGTTTTTAGGTGTGTGTTGTGCAGGTGTTAGGTGGGTGTGAGTACTTACAGCCTCATGGTTGCTGTGTGTATGTTTAGATGAGAGGATATGCTGCAACTTTAGTAAGTATATGCACCTTTCATGTGGACTGTTGTGATGGTAGAAGTATATAGCTGTTAGCAAGCATTAAGCAGTTTACACTCCGCTTCAAGGTACCTATTGCTAATAGACTAACAACAGAATGTGAGGAAGTGGGTCTGAAGACAAATGATCATGGAAAATGGTGAGTGAATGGTGTCTGGTGTGCTGTTACTATGTATGCAACCCAGACCAAACCTGCAAATGGTCAAATCTGATCAGACGTCTACTACAGTAAAAAAAAAATCAATAAATAATTAAATAAATAAACAAAATGAATGGTCTTTCTGGCCTGAAATCAGTCCTTCTTACAAATATTAATATTGCTACATTGCTTCAAGACAGTCTTATAAACCTTTCAGAAAAAGACACATTTGTAATATGCCTTACTCTGAATATTGCACAAAATATGATTTCTTATGGCAAGCAGCGTATTTGTCTATCTGCTAGAACAAGTGAAATATGTTTATTTTGCTATAACATACAAAATGACAGAAAATACCACTTTTCTCAGAAAAAAGCATTATATTTTGAGTTCAAAAGAACACACTATAATAACACAATTCAGTTAAATACTGATATTGTTAGCCTGAAAACATGTCAAATGTATATGTTTATTATGATATAAATGACAATAAGCAGACCACCCAGATGGTTCTACAGGACTAATAGCTATACCCAGAAATACAAAACCATCACTCTAATTATAATATTACAGCAAATTTCTCTAAAAATGTATGCCTCTACTCCCAGCTATAGAAATTCCTAGGTGATTTCAGATATGAAGGCATGTCCAGAACTTTATTTTCATGCAGAGGCACTGCAAAGGTGTATAAATGTATGGGGTTGGAATGGATAAGCTTGAATCCAGTGCTAAAAACTTACATATTTAAAGAGAAGCACATAACACTTCTGCTTCTGAAGTAATGGCAATTTAATAAGGATGTATTCTGATCATGTGTTCTACTCTTAACCCTGGACAGAAGTCATATACCCACCCACAATGGGACCCACATATAATTTTCTAACGTCATCTTTGACTTATTTACTGAAGTAGTGCTGTTATAATGTTAAAACGTTTGATCACATCTACTGAGTTACTTTGTGAAGGAAAGAAACTTGTCTGGATCTCATATACTGAGTTACTTTGTGAAGGAAAGAAACTTGTCTGGATCTCATACAAAAATAACTGCTGTGTTCTATGTGTCTTGCTAAATTTCTCTTCTTAGATGTAAACTGTGTTACTTTGTCAGAGAAAGCAACTCTATAGTGCCATGCATGAAATACTTATCCCGGGGAGACCTGCAAGCTGTTACTGATTGGCTGATTGGATTTGGATTTTTTGTTTGCTTGTGTATGTTAAAATCATGTCACCTACATGCTTATGCAATCCATCTAGTTAAGCTTCAGACTGTTGCGTAATAGGTCTCCTGTTGCATGCATTTAATACGTGACTTAAACTACCTATCTCTTGACTGCTGTGGAAGCTACTATTATTTAAATTACAACTGGAATTGTGCAGTAGTTATCTATTTCAGTTTACTTAAAACCCTATCCTCATCCTTGGCTAGTATTCACTGATTTAGTAATGATGTAGTTAAATCCTCTGGTGACCATATATGCTGAGTTACCTTGTGACAGATAAAAAATTGTGTTATCTTAGTCTAATCCATAAATTACTGCACTTTTCTTTCTCTTATTATATTAAGTCTAAGTGAAAAACTGATACACTAAGTAGAAAACTCATATCTGGAATTGCTTGTGAGAGAAGGGAACTCTGTAGTGTCCTAGGTAAAATCCTGATCTCCAGGAGAACTGCAGGCTGTTACTGAATGTGTGACTGGATTCTTTGTTTGTTTTAAACTCTTGTCTCCTGCCGGCTTCTGCATTGCACTTGGTTGGACTTCAGAGTGCTGTCCACCATGCAGAGGCTGGACACAAATGTACTCCACAGAAACAAGTCCTTAGAACTAAACAGTGACTACAGTCTTAATGTCACTACCCTATTCCCTCCCACACATTCTTTTAATCCCAACTTGGACACAAATGTACTCCACAGAAACAAGTCCTTAGAACTAAACAGTGACTACAGTCTTAATGTCACTACCCTATTCCCTCCCACACATTCTTTTAATCCCAACTTGGAGCTTCATGATCATTCTCCCAGTGTCCCATCACTGTTAAGGGGCAAAATGCTGCACCCAGCTGCAACCTTTGCCATCTAGCTCAGCAAAAGCCTGCTTTACGGAGTATATTGACATAACTCTGATACAAAAAATATGTACAAACGTTTGCATGAAGGTTTAAAAATAAGTAGGATCAGGAGTATATAATGTATACATCCATTGTTATAGTTGTGGCCTTTTAGAGCTGGGTAAGAGCACTGCCCTAGGTGAGTAAATGTGGTTCAGACAAAAGAACAGGCATAGTATATACAAGTGTAGAGGGAAATTTTAGTAGTAAAGAGTAGAAATTGTAGATTACTGAGAGCTGCAATAAATGAGATAGTAACAGGAGAAGTGGATCTTCTTCTTCTTTCAGCTTTTTTTCTGGTTAGGGGTCGCCACAGCAGATCACCTGTCTGCTCATGATTGGCAGTGTAGTTTTTACGGTGTCGAGTTGCCAGCCCAGCACCCAACCATCCACAGAAGGCACACACACGCACGCAGTCATGCCTAGGGCCAATTTAGAGTGTCCAATCCACCTACAGCATGTCTTTAGGATGTGGGAAGAAACTGGAGCACCCGGAGGAAACCCACGAGGCAACAGGGAGGACATGCAAACTTTGCACAGAAGGCATCCCAGCTGAGGATTGAAGCGGAAAACCTCTTGCTGTGAGGTGGCAACACTAACCACTGCACCACCGCAGCCGCCCAACAGGAGAAGTGTATATTGGCTATATATAGTGTGGCATGGCTAGGGCAGATTGGGAAGCAGTGGGTATGAATTTGTAAGTTAGAGAGGTTAAGAGATTTAAGCAGTCATGGTTTTTGGGGATGAATATAGTAGTTTAACCATGGGCATTAGGTGACATGGCCTCAGTTTCTGACATATGCACTTGTATTATTCAGTTGGGTATTATTAGAATGAGGTCTGAAGTATTTGTAGTCTTCAATTTCGCTAAGATTTAAAGTAAACTGCAACAACTGCAAAATACTGATGATAAAATAAACATTTAGCCATCCTTTAGCTGCAAGAGTGGCAAGTATAAAAAGACAACAAAATAAAATATATAGTGTTGTTATTGTTTTATATAAAAGTGATATTTCATTCTTTTGTATATTATAGCATGCAAAATTGCATTAACAATAGCCTTTTTAATTGCAATTCAGAATGTAGCTGCTTTCCTATGAAAGTTATATGCTCAATGTGTGGGTGCTTACTATGCACTTATCCAGGTAATATTCCTTGAACATTTTATATTAAACTGTTTTGGCAAAACAGGCATTTGCATGCAGGAGCCAGAATACATTTTATCATTTTCTATACACAGAAAGCATCCTAACGAGTTGAGATGAACATGCTTTATGCTTGTCTTAATGTGCAGTCTTATGGGAATGTTTGTTAAAAACACAAAAAAAGAGAGTAAACAGTATTTTTTCACTAAAAATAATTACACAGTGAAAAGCTGCCGACATGCACCATGTGAAAAGTGACTCCTCCCGGTATCAGTGGCCCTTTAAAAGAAGGGTGGTACTTTAGATTTTTATTTAATGAAAAAACTTTCAAGGATAAAACATTAATTTATGCCACATATTTTGTTTTGTGGTTGTTTGTGAATGCAAAATGCTGTCTTTAGCTAAATTAATAAAAGGCTTTTCATTTTTAGGTAATGAATGCAGATTAGCGTCATTTCCTGTTAAGATCCTAGAAAAAAATTGCAGGCAGAGCAACTAAACAGATAAATTGCTATTAAGAGGGAGATGAAATCACCATGGAAACTTCAGGGTCTTGTACCTATCCATTATGGTCTCAGTGGAGTTTCAGATATTTTCCATTCTAAAGGGATTAAAAGTGATTTAGTCAGGCAGTTTAGGTTAACGGTATCATCCTCTGATTTGCTAAACAAGCCCTTACAGTAAAGTGATTAGGCTGATTAATTTTAACAGTATCGTGCAAGTAATTGCCATGCTCATGGAAAGACGCATGAAAGTAACGCAAGTTATTCATTACTATCATTCATTTGGCATATATGTTGAATCAAGTGATCAGGATATTATGTCTTGTGCTTGGTAGATAGTTGTCATGTATCACTGGTACTTATATAAAATTAACAACATTTTGTAGTTTATTTTCAGGAAATGCATTATGTTTTAGATAGAAGCTGCTAACTTATCCAGTTATAATGTTTAGGCAGATGGGTTCATGAAATTATTTTGTTTTAGCAGTTTTGTGCTGGACTCTGGAAGAAGAAAATGCAATTTGTATGGTTTCCATTGTAACTTTCTCTTACCTTCTAGAAAACAAATGAATGCAAAATACTTGAATATTCCATATAATTTGACCCAATGTTTTGTACTTTTGCCTGTTCTGGCTTTCATTTTATTCTCACACACACAGTTGCAGTGCATTGCGTCATAAACCTTGACATTGTCTTAGCTTTTACACATTTAAGCTATCCTTTGTCCTTTCTCTACGGTTAATGTTTTCTCTTCTGTGTCCTTATGCTTGCACTAATGAATTTGCTTGCATCCCATTCTGTTGGGCCTGTAGTATTTGCTTTTGCCCATTGGACTTTTCTTTTAACCCTGCCTATCCTTACAGCCTTTATCTAGCTATAGCTCCGTGTATTTGTAGCCTCCCCCATCTTGAAGGCATTGTTTTCTGCTTGTAACTTGAAACATGAACGAACAAGTGACAGTAACCTGATGCATCTGCATTGTGATGTGTGGAGTTAATTTTCTGTGGGAACTGCCTACAGGGCCATTGTTGGCATGTTTATATGGAGGCATGAGATTATATTCCTGATGCAAAGAGGAGATGTTGATGTGGATGCAGTGGCAGACTCCCCCAGTTACATTTTCCTGTCACTTCTGGGGCTGTATATAAGGGAATCCTATTAGTGCCTTACAGAAATAGGCTACTGTGTATATTGACCTCTTCTCCATTGAAAATAGTGTGTATGGCTTGCAGTTCTGCTCAGATCATCAGGATAAGGAGAGTTATTATGAATGCTTTCTTTCCCCTCTCCTTGTCAGAGAAGATTTCTGTACATCTGCTCACTATTCTCTGTGATTCCTTATCTCAGTGCAAAATTCAGAGTAGAAAGCTCAAAAGGCATCTTTACTTGCCCCATGGTGGTATAGGAAAGTGCAAGTTTATGCTTCCACTTCGTAGACAATACAGATGACCATTTCATCATGAATTAAGGAAGTCTTCCCCTCTTCTCCATTCACAAGGGTGTGGGGCGTCTGCAGTTCTGCACAGTTGCCAAGGACAAGGGGAGTTAAGTGGATGCCTTCATTCTTTTTCCTTGGCAGAGAAGATTTCTGTGCATGATTTTACCATTCTCTGAGATTTATGTCCGTGCAAAATCCAGAGGAGAAAGCTCAAAAGGCATACTTACTTGACCTGTGGTGGTGTAGAAAAATACAGCTTTATGCTGTCCCTTCCCTGGCAACACAGATGACTATTTCAGAGTGAATTAAGGAAGGTTCCTCTTCCCCAGTAAAGTATCAGTCAGCTCCACTTCATGGCTTGATCCAAATAGCCACATTAATGTATTTTAGCTTTAATAGGTGTATTAGCTAATAGGTTTATAGGTAAACACTAGGCTAGTTGCCTTTGTGGGCCATTTTAAGAATAACTAGTTTCCCTTAGTAACAATTAAACCCTGTACCGTTTGTCTGTGAGGTAAATACCTTAACCATTATTCCACTCCCTAAAAAAGTAAGCTGAGGGAAGCAAACCCTGTACCACAGGATCTATAGTTTATAGCCTCAACCTGTTCCATCACGTGCCGTGCTTCCCACTGAAATCCCTTCCTCTATACATACAGACACATAGATGTGCTCACCAGTCACAGACACTTTGTGTATACTTTAGATGTCTGATTGTGACTAAATAAATGAATGAATAAGTAAAGGCATAAATAAAGGCCACATTGTATTTTAGCTTCTTATCAGACATATACAGTATAACCCATTGCATTCCCCACCACACCATTTTATACAGAAAAGAGCAGCAAGACTACCACGACCGTGAGCATATACTTTATTAAAAACAATAAAATGGATAAGTGTTTTCATGTAAATACCTGTCTTCAGATCCATGAATAAAACTTCATTATTGTTCTTTTATATTCAGTATAGCAACAATCACAAAAAGGCATAGATGCAGTCACCAGTCACATTAGCAATTCAGTTTTATGCCCATTTAGGGCAGATTTTAAACCCACACTAGTATTAATTCCAGGTTATTTATTAGCCTGTAGCCCAAGCATCAATTATTAATCTGCCCTCTCTCTATAGTACGATTAAGGTCACATCCCTTAATGTTTTCATGTGTACGCCGTAGAACCTTGAAAGAAAATGTATGCCCATTATTTTCAGCTATATGTTTAGGCAATGCATTCTTCATATTCTTGGTTCTAATGTCAAAAATATGTCTTAAGATTCTTTCTTTAAACTTTTTAATGGTCTTTCCCACATAGAAGCAAGCACATGCAGGTGGCCAGGTAAACAACTTGTGTTGTTTGACAATATACATAACAAGTGGGTTTAAAAGTAAAATTGAGCCGTGGATGCTGGAAAGTCTGCTGATGTCCTTCAAGAATGCAACTGTAGTCATAACATGTGGGGGTTGTCCTGCCTCAGGCAGCCCTCGGTCGGCCAGATTCCAAAGTCTGGGTCCGACATCGGCTGATGTCGCTTTTCTCTCCGACGTCAGAGCGGCTGGAGTACATAAGCATCAGCCGACGCCATTTTCTCCAGTCTTTCTTGCCGCAGTGCCCGAAGCAGAAGCAGTTCGCAAGTGCCGGTCGGTCAGCTCCTGTATTCTACGATACCGAAGTCATTGAAAAAGCTAAGTACCCCGTTGGGGACCTTTTCTTGCCTCAGCCGATGTCAGAAATTACTGAAAAAGTTAACAATTGTCTTTTTTGTGGTAAACAAATACCTCATAAGGATTTCCACTCTTATTGCCTCCCTTGCCTGGGCCCAGACCACGACGTCTCGGCCTGTGTAGCCTGTGCTCGCTTCAACAAGCGCACTCTCAGGCGCCGGGCGGAGTTCGCTGAAGATTTTTTTGGCGATAAATTTGCCTACACCATGCCGTCGGATCTTCCGACTTCGCAAACACCCAAAAAGCGAAAAGACCGGGACCGACATCCTCGACCCTCATCTACCACCGACTCCACGCCAAAATCTAGCGCGAGTGCTCCGGTTCCCTCTGAGACGGTCTCTCCACTGCTCCGAACCGAAGACACCGCATTACCGACAACTCCGATTCCAGACATTACTCCGTCAGTTATAGACTTTCCTCCGGATACCGAAACCGAGGAAATGCCCGAGACCATTGCTGTAGACAAGGTCACTCCTGCATGTGGAGCTGCCAGGCCTCCTATGGCCATGTCTATTAAGGCCTACACTAGGGCTAAAACAGCCAGCAAAACAAAGCATATTACTTCTAAATCCTTACCTCAGCCGACTCCGGAGACACAAATTATGTCCATGGCGGCTGATTTAATTTCCATGATTAGAGGTTCACAGGCCCATCCTGAGAGAGCATCCCAGCCTCCTCCTGATAAAAGGCCCCGGGTTGAACCCTCTGACCCTACTCCTTCAGATGAAGACTCTGCGGGCTCTGTCCACTCTGATAGCCAGGAAGAGCTCTTCCAGACTTATGAGGACTCAGACGCAGAAGATTCCATCCCTTCGGCCTCCCCTCCTGAGGATATTTCTTTTGGGGAAGTTCTGCACACCATGTGGGAACATTTCAAGTGGCAGGGTCAGGAATATTCTGATTCTAGGAAACGCCTTAGGACTTTCCTTAAGAAGCCTCAGCACAGGCCCTTAGCTATTCCTCCTGTACTTGATGTTCTGGATGATTTGTATTCTGATTCTAGTGCTACCCCTGATTCCCTTCCTCCTGCTCCAGCCAAGCCAGACAGGTATTACAGGGTCCCAGAAACTCATTCCCATTTATTCAGGGCCCATTCTGCTGATTTGGAAACTATTTCACAGGGGCCTAAAGGAGTTTCAGCCTCCACCTCAAAAAATCCTTTGCCCTCCAACAGGGAAGCGAGGTCATTAGAGAGATGGGGCAAAAAGGTTTACACATCCACTACCTTATCTATGAGAGCTTTAATTTGCCTTTTTCATATGTTACAATATCAGGATTATCTCTTAGAAGATTTACAAAAAACATTAGCTTCTCCTGATCCTTTAGACAGGAAGACTTTGCAGGAAGCTGTACATAACACTCAGCAAGTAAGCAATCACTTCCTGCAGTGTGGATATGATACACTGGAAGCTTCATGTAGGGAAGCTATGACAGGGGCAGTGATTCGTAGACATCCTTGGTTAAAAGATCAACCTCTACCAGATCATGTAAAAGCAAAACTTCTGGATGCACCTTTGGAAAAGAACAAGCTTTTTGGTGCAAATGCTAAGGATGTGTTAAAGACCATCGAAGAAAAAGCAAAATCAGTTCAGACTGTGAAAGATTTCCTCCAGGTTCAACCCCCCAGATTCAGTAGGAATTGGCCTTCAAAAAACTGGTCCTTTACTAATCCAGAAAAGTTTCAAAGGGGTAAGAACAGACGTGGCCGAGGAAGAGGCCAATACAGAGGCCCTTACAGGGGACGACAATGGCAGCCAGGAAACCAAAGAAGTGACGCAGGGGTTTCACCTGCCCAACAACCACAAACTCAATGACTTCCCTCTACTACCGCCTACCAGGGAACAACTAGAAGCTCCCTTGGGGAAATTATCTCTGTTTGCAGAAAACTGGCACAGACTGACAAAGGACAAATGGATTTTGGACATTATAGACCGAGGGTACAGGTTTCATTTTCACACCTTACCAAGAAAACAAGGCATGCCAAACCTACCACAAAATCAAAGGGCAGAGGCTATCAAACAAATCACTCTGCTGACTCGAATGAAAGCAATAGAAAGAGTTCCACAACAAGAACAAGAACAGGGGTTTTACTCAAGACTGTTTCTTGTTCCAAGAAAAGAATCTCAATGGAGACCAGTACTGGACTTGTCCACATTAAACACCTTTCTCATAGTACCAAAGTTCAAAATGCTGACTCTACAGCAACTCCTTCCCATGCTGGGCAAGGAGTCGTGTCTGATTACTCTGGACCTCAAGGAGGCATACCTGCATGTCCCTATCAGACACAGCTGCAGAAGATACCTCAGATTTCTTGCAGGGCCAGAGCATTATCAATTCTCAGCATTGCCATTTGGCTTATCTACTGCGCCCGGAGTATTTACAAAATGCCTGGCTTCAGTAATTGCTCATTGCAGGCTCCAGGGTATACAAATTTACCCGTACCTGGACGACTGCCTCATACAAGCGGACAATAAATTGATGTTGACAAGAACCCTGGATTATGTCATACGATTACTTCAAGCTCTGGGATACACAGTCAACTTCCAAAAGTCAAGACTGCAGCCATCCCAGCAAATAATCTTCTTAGGAGCCAAACTAGACACAGCCTCTCAGACGGCTTACCTGACAGAAGACAAGAAAGAGAAGTTAACTCATTACTTCAAATGTTTAGCAAAACTCACCCAGATGACTGCAAGGAGATTCCTACAGGCCCTGGGTTACATGGCATCCTGCATTCTACTGGTTCCATTAGCAAAACTACACATGAGAAAGCTTCAATGGGTACCTAAAAAGCATTTGGTCTCAACACAGCAACAACTTGGAGACAATCATACCACTCATTCCATGCCTACAAAAGGAATTCCTATGGTTTCTCTAAATCAAGCCATTCATCTGCCTGCTTTCTTCCCCAATCCTGAGAATAAGGGGAAAGACTTTTGCATACCTTGGACATTCACAGACAACTTCGATACTACCTGGACAGAACCAAGGCCAGTAGGAAGTCTGAACAACTTTTTGTAGCTTACGCCCCTGCAGTCCAGGGAAAAGCAATTTCAAAACAGACTATTTCTAAATGGATTGGACATTGCATCAGATTCTGTTATTCCTTTCATGGAAAGCCTGTTCCAGCCAATGTCAGACCACATTCCACCAGAGCTACAGCCACCTCTACAGCATTTTTAAGAGGGGTGCCTACCAAGGACATTCTAGAAGCTGCTACATGGAGCTCCGTGCATACATTCTCCAAACACTACAATCTCCCTCTTTATTCCAGATCCAGAGCAGGCTTTGCTTCGGCAGTCCTGCAGGGTTTGATTGCCACACCATCTCTTTCCTAGTGCATACCTCCTCATCCAGCTAAGCTATGGTATTCTACCCACATGTTATGACTGCAGTTGCATTCTTGAAGGACATAGTACAGTTTTGTACCTACCATAAATGTAGATGTCCGATAGACATGCAACTGCAGTCGGATTTTCCCTCCCTCCATACCCCTCTATGCCTAGGGTCCACTCCTATCCCTGTTACTCTTAGCTGGGGATATCTGTTATGGTGTATTTGTTTTATTGCTCATTTATTTGTTTGGAATCCTGTTTTTGTCTTCCAATTTGATTACAGCCTTCCTTGGAGGGCACCTGGCATCTGGGGCAAGAAACACTGAAGAAAATGGCGTCGGCTGATGCTTATGAAAAGCGACATCAGCCGACGTCGGACCCAGACTTTGGAATCCGGCTGACCGAGGGCTGCCTGAGGCAGGACAACCCCCACATGTTATGACTGCAGTTGCATGTCTATCGGACATCTACATTTATGGTAGGTACAAAACTGTACTTTTCGAAATTACCACACAGGCTTTGCATATCCTACAAAGAAAAGTGCGTATTTCCTCAGTACAAGGAGGTTGTAGCTGTCCCTGGTCACAAAACAAATTCTTAAGGTTGTTATAGTTCCTAAAACTAAAACTAGGTTTGGTTCCAACTATTTCAGCCGTCTTTTGATCAATAGTCAAAAGTTGCCGTTTTTTACGTATAATGGCACAAACGGAATCCACAGCATTACTAAACTTGGTAGCAAACCTCATGATTAAAAGAAGTATTCCTTGGATGACCAATAAAAGACTTTTTCTTATTACCATCCGAATAGAATGGTATAACTGTAGTATGTCTGTTATTCAATACCGCATATTTGATGTTATCTATACATTTCTTATCATAACCTCTTGCTAAAAATTGTTCACCAAGTGTTTCCATAGTTTTAACACAATCCTCTCTTGTACATACTGTAGAATCTCTAATAAATTGATTTTTAGTAATATTTGGAAAAATATGTCTAGGATGCATACTTCCAAAAGATAATAAACTATTCTTCCAGCATTCCTTTGTATGTAATGTGTTAATGACACCCAAATGATCCATACTATGCTGGACATCTAAAAATCAGTAGTATTATGCAAAGCTTTCATTGTAAACTTTAAAAAGTCTGCAGTCATTTTTAAATATGCTACAAACTGATGTAATAATGCTACACTACCAGCCCATAAAAGAAAAATGTCCACAAAAATGACAATAACACCTAATGTGTTCTACATACAGGTTATTATTAAGAACATCCTTGTGCAAAGTCATATGCCAACTTGGCCATGTATAACTGGGAAGAAATGCATGTTCATAATAATAACCTGTATATAGAACACATTCAGTTTTATTGTCGTTTTGTGGACATTTTTCTTTTAAGGTCTGGTAACATTATTTGCTGTCCTAGAACAAGTTCCCAAGGAGTTGAGGGGTGGAGATTATAGAGTTAGAGTTGAACAAAAAGAAACCATGTGGCAGTTAAAACTGAGGGCAGACACCTTCCCAGGTTTAAATGACACTATAAAGTGTTTTTTAAGGGGTCAAAGATTGAAACTGTAAATAATTATTTTTGGTTTAACTGACTTAGTATTTTTATATGAGATTTTTAAAGATGCACAGTGCTGGGGAAGTGAGACAGGCGGTACCATTTACCTTTATTGGTTAATTGGGTAATGTATTTAATTATTTTTGTGTATAAAAGTGTTTGGTCAATTGAGTTGTTTGTTCTGGAGAAGTCAGGAGTGACAAAAGAGAATAAAAAGTTTTTACACTAAAGTTCTGGTTCGTTTTGACTGTTGGTGGATTTTTTTCTGAGCTACCTGGTAGATTTCTGCTTTTAGTTACAGAAAATTTTATTGACTCTGCCCACCTTGGATATTTGTTTTTGACCAAATTAGTGAATAAATAAATAAACAAAAAAAAATGTTATAATTGCCAAGGTAATGTATTTCAGATAGTTGCGGTCAGACACACAACAGTGCAACCTGTTATAAGATTGTAACCCACGCCATGCATATAAAATATTAACTGTAGTTAAATTACTTAACTGTGTAAAAGAAAAAAAATGTGAGTCCTAAATGCACACATCCTAAAGGCAGTGGCAAATGAACAGAAGAGAACATGCCAATACAGGGACTTGGCAATAAGCAAAAGGATCACACCGCAGTGTTATTTAATAAAAATAGAAAAAAAAAAAAAAAAAAAAGGCTTCTTGTTTTAAACCCCTGCACATTGATCCATCTTTTAAATTGATACTAACACTGCCTCAGGCACCAGTCACCTAATACAGCCATAGCCATTGGAAAGCAGCTGCTTTGCCTAGAATCCCAGCCAGCCCACATTGAGGTGCAGTTTGTGTAGCCTAATATGCAGGAGGTCTAGCAATAATGGATAGTCGTGCCTTATTCAAGGTAGGGTATTTGGAACTCCACACATGCACCAGTTTGGAAGAGTCACCTGCTTTGGCTTCAGACAGTGAGAAAGCCATTCATTGCTGTGTCTGGTAGCCCAACCAGCCCCAGTGAAGCACATTTTGTACCCCACAAAGGAGGAGGAGAAATCATGATCTTCTTATTCAGTACACCAAACTGCTAGACTGATTAAAAAACAGCCCAGCTGAGTAAAATGATGTTTGCCTCCAACCAGAAGTCAGAGATTCACACATGCACCAAGGTCTGATTCCATGAATGGGAAAGTAAATTCTGTTGCAAAAATTAAGACTAAAACAAATAAAAATAAAATTAAATATTTAGGAGTGTAGTTGGCAGCCTAGTACCGTAATCTGCCTCTGGCATCTGTGAATGGATTTTCCTGTACATTAAGCAAATATTGTGGTTGTGTAGTGCGCAAGGGTAGATATAGAGAGGACAATGACTTTACACTCCCTTGTAGTTCTGCTATGTGATGTCACTGCATTTACCACTTAGGCCTTTGCATGCTGTTTGGTATGAAAAATGTGGCCGATTCATAAATGCGCTGAGTTGGGGATATTGGAAAAGGAATCCCAACAGTTACCCATTGCAAAAGGCCTTGTTGGTGATCCTCTAATATAGTTTAATAGTTATGTATTGTGTATTTGTATAAGACCGGAATAAATGAGAAACTTTTCCATTATCCAGAAAAGTTTTAAAAATCTGGAAATAGAGAGCTAGCAGCAAACGTTTATCTCTTCCAGAACAACATTGCGAAACATCTAATAAAGAAACAAATTTCAGTGGCACACCTGTTAACATTTCTGCAGACTTTTTTTGTTGTATTAAACATTTGGCCAATGTTTATAAGTGGCAACACATTTGTCAGGAAGATACAGCCAGTGCTTTTTACTGATGGCTGATTAGCTAGTCCTAAGGAGGCTTTGAGATGAATTTGAAGGCCTGATTTTGTCCTTGATAAGTCTGCTGCGTTGTCTCACCCAGCCTTCTCTAGTTACTAGGGCATTTGCCTGTGTTACTTTGTGGTTCATGCTTTGTAGAAAAAAATTCTTCAAGCAGAATATTATTTACAACAAAATAGTGCCAGCTATTTTCATATTGTTTTAGAATTTGTAAAATTATGTAGAATAGGTATGAAGATGTGTGCATGTAGCAGGAATATGAATGGGCAATTAATAATGCTTTCTAAGATACTGCATAGATATATAGCTGGTAAAGTAGACCTTGTGTTTATTATATGCCACATAAGACATTTGATAGTTGGAAGCATCACTTAGTCTGACATAGGTGTTAAAGGGCAAGAAATATGCTGTATGCTTGTGGCTGCTAAAGTTTGATGCTAGAGTATGCAAGATGATAAGCTGGGTTCCCTGTGTATGCTAGGAATGACAGCATTTGAACCCGCTTAGAGTGTGAACTCTTACTATTTTACCAGAGAGGTTTGAAAATGTTCATTTCTCTTCATATGTTAATGTAACAAATATGCTTGTCTCAACTAAAAAACAAAAAATGCAAAGAAGAGGATGAAGAACACGGACACTATTTCCTTTTGAGCACTTTTGTTAACTTCTATTAATATGAACTTCTTCAGAAAACCTCTCGTGCTGACATCTATTTAAAGCACAAACTAAAAATCCACATGATATTAACATCCAATCAAGTTGCTTAAATTTAAAAATGTGCTTCAATTTAAGAATATATATGTATATACATATATATGTACTGTTCTAAAAAACTGTTATACAAAAATACATGTAAAAATCATCATCCCAAATACTGAAGATGCTGTAACATACTTCATATAAATAAAAGTGTGTGTGTGTGTGTGTGTGTGTGTGTGTGTGTGTGTGTGTGTGTGTGTGTGAGAAAAAGCACTGTGAGGTAAAATTAAAATAATTTACATCAAAGCTAAAAAGCATTTTAAATTAATACTTTTGTTTTAATCCAGGTAGTCTGTCTGCAAATAACCTAATTTGCCATGGTGGTTCTTTACACTTTAACAAATTCTTGTAATTACCAGCAAAGTCCTCGATGGAAACACTATCCACAATTGAAAAATTGAAGCACCTTTTTAAATTTAAGCAACTTGATTGGATGTTAATATCATGAGTTTTTAGTTTGTGCTTTAAATAGACGTCAGCACGAGAGGTTGTTATTTTCTGAAGAAGTTCATATTAATAAAAGTGAAGGAAAACGCTCAAAAGGAAATAGTGTCTGCGTTCTTCATTCTCCTCTCTGCATTTTTTTGTTAGATATGCTTGTCTCTAATAATTCCCTTTTGTTAATTGGGTAGGCCCACTGGACACAGTCCCTTTTCAGGCTAAACCCTGTGAGCAGTGTCCAGCTCAAGGTCACACAGTAGGTCATTGAGGACTGAAGGGATCAAGGACTACAGCTGTTAACCTTAACTCTTTGCACCAGCTGCCAGGTTTTGCCCCTCTAACTGAAGTATGAGAACAAGAATCGGTAACATAAATGAGATCATACTTCATTTGCATTTGTTTCCTTACCATAATCTTCCTTACCCTGAAACTGCCTACTGTCTAAAGAAACCAGTTCTGACAGCTGCCATCCTGAATACTGACTTTCCTACTGATCCTAGGAGATTGACTAGTGAGATAGTTAAGTATGCTTTTTCATTCATTTTTTGATCCCCTTGCATCTCATTTATACCTGCCCAGTCCTCATTGCCAAACATCTATGTCAGATCTACCAGCATCATCCTAACCCCCACAGATGTGGATCTGTGTTGCTGGGGTTGGTCGTGGATATTAAGGGCATCCTGGGGGGCCATCTGTGCTTCTGTCCAGTAGGGTGGTTATCTTACATGCTCTATCCACTTTTTCCCATTTCTCATATGCTCACTGGTTGTGTATAAGAGCAACTCCCCTCTTTGGACCACATCCTCCCTTAGGGAGTGTCACCAGCAAATGCCCTCCTTCCAGCATGGGTAAACCCATATCTCCTTGCCACTCTGTAGTTGCTCAAGACATTAATCAAACCCATGTCAGCTGAGACATAGTTAGGGCTTTATCCCTCTATACCACCAGAGTGGCCAGCTTTTTCATTCTTGAGTGTTCACTTGAGGCCTGGTGAAGTGATATTTGAGCCATTAGCTAAGTACCTAGCAATCCACTTTCAGTTACTGTGTTGTTAATTTTCTCACTTACAGAGCGCTTGGCAGTTTGTGACACACACAAGAAATCAGGAACATAATGCAAAACTAAAGAAATGTACCTGATTTTCCTTGTATTTCTGCCCTGTTTCTCTCGTGTGTCTAAACTGTACAGATTTCAAACTTTTTTTTCTTCGAAAAACAAACAGAAGCAACGGCGATCTTCCTTTCTCCATTGTTTGCTAAATCACTGATTTACTGCGTAAGTGTTGAAATGCAAGTCCCATACGCATGCGCAGTACATCAAGAAAGCGGCAGCATACGAAAACAGTGAAAGTACACCACAGCGCCACTATACAAAGACATCATTTAAGAAAGGCTATTTCTTTCTTAAATAATGTCATTGTATAGTAGCAATAACAGACTCCTGAGTATGATGTATATTGAAGATTTACCCATGGCTTGCCTTTGTCTAATTACTTGGGCTTTGCCCTTGTGATTAAGTCACACTAACCATGAGTAAATCTTCGGTATACCATACCCAGTCATTGGTTATTAATATATTATTTCATGTACAGTGGATATAAAAAGTTTACACACCCCTGTTAAAATGCCAGATTTTTGTGATATAAAAAAAGAGACCATAATAAATCATTTCAAAACTTTTCCCACCTTCAGTGTGACCTATAACCTGTACAATTCAATTGAAAAACAAACAAATCTGTTAGGGGAAAAAATATAAAAAATAAAAAAAAACATACAATAAGCTGGTTGCATAAGTGTGCATACCCTTAAACTAATACTTTGTTGAAACACCTTTTGATTTAATTACAACATTCAGTCTTCTTGGGTAGGAGTCTGTTAGCATAGCACATCCTGACGACAATATTTGCCCACTCTTCCTTGCAAAAGCGCTCCAAATCTGTTAGATTGCGAGGGCATCTCTTGTGCACAGCCCTCTTCAGGTCACCCCACATATTTTCTATTGGAGTTAGGTCTGAGCTCTGGCTGGACCATTCCAAAACTTTAAACTTCTGTTGAAGCCATTCTTTTGTTGACTTGGATGCAGGCTTGGGGTCATTGTCATGTTGAAAGGTGAAATTCCTCTTCGTCTTCAGCTTTCTAGCATATGCCTGAAGGTTTTGGACCAAAAGTGACTGCTATTTGGAACTGTTCATATTACCTCCACCCTGACTAAAGCCCCAGTTCCAGGTGAAGAAAAGCAATCCCCAAAGCATGATACTGCCACCACCATGCTTCACTGTGGGGATGGTGTTCTTTTGGTGATACAAAGTATTGTTTTTGCGCCAAACATACCTTTTAGAATTGTGGCCAAAAAGTTCAACCTTGGTCTTACCAGACCGTAAAACATTTTCCCACACGCTTTTGGAAGACTTGATGTATTGTTTTGCAAATTTTAGCCGGGTCTGGATATTTTTATGTGTAAGAAAAGCTTCCGTCTTGCAACCCTACCCCATAGCCAGACATACAGAGAATACGGCAGATTGTTGTTACATGTAGTACACAACCAGTACTTGCCAGAAATTCCTGCAGCTCCGTCAGTGTTGTTGTAGGGCTCTTGGCAGCCTCCCTGACCAGTTTTTGTCTTGTCTTTTCATCAATTTTGGAGGGACATCCAGTTCTTTGCAACGTCACTGTTGTCCCATACTTTCTCCACTTTTTGATGACTGTCTTCACTGTGTTCCATGGTATATCCAATGCTGTGGATTTTTTTTTTGTACACTTCTTCTGACTCATACCTTTCAACAATGAGATCCCTTTGATGCTTTGTAAGCGCTCTGTGAACCATGGCTTTTGCTGTAGCAGGTAACTGAGTAAATGTCAGGAAAATCCTAATAGGACAGCTGACTTTTATTTGGGGTTAATCAGAGTTTCTTTTAGTTGATGGCATGTGTGTACCCAAGAAGACTGAATGTTGTAATGTTAATCAAATCAAAAGGTGCTTCAACAAAGTATTAGTTTAAGGGTGTGCACACTTATGCAACCATTGTACGTTTTTTATTTTTTATATTTTTTCCCTAACAGATGTGTTTGTTTTTCAATTGAATTGTACAGGTTATAGGTCACATTGAAGGTGGTAAAAGTTTTGAAATAATTTCTTGTGGTCTCATTTTTTTATATCACAAAAACCTGGCATTTTAATAGGGGTGTGTACACTTTTTATATCCACTGTAGGTTCAACATAGGCTCCTAATTTCATTTAAAGTGTAAGAGATGGGTACAGTAACCTAAGACAAGCAGGATGATGACAGGATAATGCTGAAGATACATTTAGTCACAAGAAAGCACCTTGTTCCTGCAGAAATTACATTTTATCCAGAATTTTTTAAGGTGATGGTAACTGAATAAAATCAATGCAAAAAAGGAAGATTCTTATTTAAAGGTAATAAAATATCTGAGGAGGTACAAGCAGTCTTGAGTAAATTATTGTGTACACAAACTAAAAATGTATTTCTGAAATTTTAAGGGTGATAGTAACAAAATAAAATTGCCAGTATGAAAAAAGGAAGACCCTTATTTAAAGACGGTAAAATGTCTTCCAACCAAGAATGATGGGCAGCCTGCATACTTTTTTTTTTTTTTTAATGTTCATTTATATTTTAACATCTGAACCTCTTCTGATGTGATTTGCTAGATATAGCAGTTTGTGCTAAAGGCTGGAAATTACATGCTACAGCTTGTTAAACATTGTAGAGTTAGTTGGTTTGATGTAGTCCTTAAGCAGTCCTCTTTGCCTTGTTAGACATTTTGTTTTGAGTAAATCTGAAATGACAGGATGCCTTTGACAACTGAAAAACAAACAAAGATTGTGTTTCTGGATGACATAGAACCAAGGCTTGCAGTAAGACTTTTCCAACCAAGAACAAAGTAGATATTCATTTAGTTCAAACAGGCCCTGAAAGCAGCATTTCCCCTGCTAGATCAGGGAACAGTAAATAAGGAAGTATTAACAAAGCATTTTATTTTTGTTTATGGAAACAGAGCCACTCAGAGGTTTGCAGTGCATGTTCACAGACTTCCATTGTATTAGTACTTTGAACTATTGATATTATGGATTTAAATTTAAATGTCATACTTCTACTGTTTTACTGGCACATGCTGCCCCAACAACACCTCCATAAGACTCGAGATTTCTAGCTCCTGATAATCATATTATTTATTGTTTTGAATAAATTAATTAATAAGTGAGCTCCTTGGATGTTAGTAGTAAGTACTTAAACGTTGAGCTAGCTACCACAAGAAGTCGGTGTTAGCTCTTCTGAACACAGAGTAGGATGATGGCATTGTGATTATCCAGTCAAAGCCGTGATTGCAGTATTCTGGATTTAATGGAGGCATTTTAGGTTGGCATTAAGTAAACTAGGATCAGATATTAGAGACTATCTTTGGTGGGCCTTGTGGTAGGCTTCATCCTGTCTGCCTGTCAGTCTTTTTTTCTTACAAGAGTCACATGGTACCAGTACACTTGATGATGTTATATGGCAACTGCATAATCTAACATAGCCGTTGAACTTGTTTGTCTGATCTGCATTGAACTTTCAAATGAAGCTGAATGGAAAGGTTTCTTGCATGCTGAGTAGCAGGAGAATATTCATAACGCATCAAGAAGTGTTCCTCCATAAATAAACTGACGTGGTAAGAACTTATGTGTTGTAGCTGACATCTGGAGCCCATCTTGAGTCTTATGGATGTTTTATTAGATCTATCTAAGGTGGATAAGCCAGAAGACAATTTAAAGATCAAGGTTTAGCAGTCGTGAAGTACAGATGTACCAAATGAGGCCCAACTCTTGAAGTTGTAAGAACAGTCATGTGTTGTAAAAGTATGCACTGAAAATCAACTTGCTTTGGCGCAGATGTATGCAGGGGAGAGATCCTCGAAGCATGTAGTAGGAGCAGTGATGCCATTAATGGTGTAGCCTTTGGCCAGAGCATTTTCTATTTAAGCAGTAACAGACTACGTTGTGTGATATATTGAAGATTTACCCACGGTTGGTGTGATTAAATAAAGCCAACCGTGGGTAAATTTCAATATACCACAACCACGGAATCAGTTATTGCTATTATACAATGACATTATTATTTAAGAAAAAAAATACTTACTTTTCTTAAATAATGTCTTTATATAACGATGCATTACTGTTCTTCTGCCGGTGGTGGCATACTGCTTCCTTGTGTTGATGTACTGCGCATGCATATGGGACTTGCCTTTCTACACATACCCAGTACATCAATGCTTTGAAACTGAAGCAACAGAGAAAAGAAAGTCTCTGTTGCTCCGTTTTTTTTTTCTTTTTTCTTTTATTTATTAAAAAGAAAAAAAAAGTTTTGGACACTTTATACCAACGTAAAAAAGTCGAGGCGACCGGACCTTATTCCATTGGTATATTGTGGGATTTACAATGGGCACACTGGCCAATCAGCGTGCACGTTTTGGAATATTAATGGGAGGTCATTGTATAATTGGTATTAAGCCACCTGACAGCAACACCTGATTCCATTGGTAATCCATTTAGAAAGGGTGTGGTTGGCAGTTCTGAATATTTTTGCTTTTTGTAGTAAAACTGATTAACAGCTGCTTTGTTTTCATAAAGTTGTGCACCTGATTCAAGTAATGCTTGATCTGGCACTATTCATCTAAAGTACAAAGGAACTTCTTGTCTATGTTTTTTTTTTTCATAGCAAAAAATAAAAGATAAACAAGACTGTTTCATGGAAAATTAGGAAAACACTTTTGGAAAAAAAAAAATGTGGTCCTAAGAGACTTTGAAAAACTGAATAAAGTTCCTTACACCTAAAGACATGTAGCTTCAATATGGTTTGATGTTCAGTCATCAAATGGACTAAACGTCGAATGGCTAATCAGTGAACGATCATTTATCGAACATTCACGTCATGGAACCTGTGAGATGGGGAAAGTAACTAGTTGGCCAGCACTTCCCCGTCTCACACACGGCAGTATTTCAAACCCACCCCAGGTGGGGGCTTCACCCCCTCACCCCCCAACTATATATTCCGAGACTGCACTATAGTAGGGAAAAGGGGTTTGAAATACTGCAGTGTATGAGACGTGGACCATCTCATAGGTTTAGTGACGTGGACCGTCTCATAGGTTTAGTGACAGAAACATTCGATGAATTAACATTTGCTGATTAGCATTCGATGTTTAGTCCACTCAATGACTGAACAGAGACTCCTTCAAGCTCCTAAAAGCAGTGACAGTGACAACCAGAAAAATGACTTTTTTCCAAGAAACTAACTTCAGACTTAAATGGTAGACGGATAAATTGGTTAGTCTTGAAGTAAAGACCAAAAGAGAAGAGGGGTTCTTCAAAGGAGGATGAAAATTCTGGATTCTTTAAGTCCCCCTGTTGAAATGTAGGCACTCTTTTAATGGTGAGTGCCAACACACCAGAAAAAGAACAAAAGTGCAGAAGAGCAAATATCAAACTATCACTTTTCTGCTTTCAGCTTCTTTTTTGCAGGGGGGCAAACCACCCTGCACCCCCTGATGTGGGGGTCAAGCCCCCCAGACCCTAAATTTGTATATGCCAACTCCAAGATTGCCATACCTCTGAGAAAAAGGAATATTCTGGTTATTCAGTCGCTGTATTTTTGGGACTCACTGAAGCGAGTCCCAGGATTTCAAATGGTTAACTTCTTTTAAGGAACTGCATGACCCTCTGGTGCTGAGCTGCAGTACTGCTCTCCACAAGATCATGATGTATAGCAATAATGGCCACTCTTTAAACTTTGACTGTGGAATAACTGGCACCAAACTAACATAGATGCTTGAAATGCATCAGGATCGCCAGCAAGCAGATTGACTGACTGAAGTGATACAGGATATATTTTCCAAATGTAGAACCATTTCATCTTGGAGAAATAGACCTGACAAATGTTTTCCTAGCAACCACAGTTATTTACTTTATTTTTATTTACCATTTGTTAAACAAGGTAGAACATGATCCAGATGGACCATTTTCTGGTTCAGGTGAGGAGCAAACAGAGTGCATTGTAACTGTAAATATTGCGGAAGTGTGCAGAGACATCTTCTAAAAACTTTTGAGACAGTTGTTTGAAGATCTGGTATGATCAAGGTATGTGCTTCAGGATTCAGTCCATAAAGTGGAGATAGTTGTTGCCTCAGCTGTGCCAGGTGTGGGAAGTTGTTTGTGGCGGTCATTGAGAGAGTTTCATTTGCTACCATGAACATGGGAGATAGAAACCACACCCATGTCAGCCAACAGGTGGGCAGTAAAAATTAGTCCTGATCTTTCTTCCTTCTATTTTGCACTGACAAGTAGAATTCAAGGGAATTGTAGGAAGCCATGCATCAACCTCCTAATCCACATAATGGAAGATGAGATCTTTGCACTTTTCCTTTGTTTTGTGAACGCATTCTCCTGAGTGACATGTCAGTCTGTCTCCTGAGTGCCCCACTTCCATAAGACCTGAACTAGACATGATCTCTGAATTCAATAAATTCCTTCCCTTTGGATGTAAATTGCTGAGAAAAATTATATTGCCAGATTAGCAAAACATCATTGCATAGAGGGTTTATTGTTTTCTTTCTTAATTTATTTATTTTTTTACTCCCCACAGCTGACCATCATCTGCCACCAACTCCTCCACTAGGTCTACTGAATCTGCCCTAAGGTTCTACCCAACCCACATTTGGGGTGGTGAGGAAATCAGGGGCACTAGTGCAGTGTCCTACTCCTGCCAGGGAGTATGCCTTAACCCCACCACAGTGTGGCAGCTTTATAGGTACTGCAGTGGCTACCTTCTGGAGGTGCATGAGCACTTCCACACAAGGAACTTCCTCATCCAAGCTGTGCACTTTCAGTGCAGATCTTGCCAAGCTCTTAATGCTGCTATTGCCATGTGCCTAGGTTGTCTTCCTTCCTCTGTGATGGAGAAGCTGTTGAACCACTCACTTTCACTCTCCCTCACCTGGTTCCTCCGTTGCTTTAACACTTGTTGAACACAGGTCATCTGTTGCTCAGTCATTGTTTTATTCCTGTGAATCATGAGGCCAGCACACCATTATTTTGTTTGATGTCAAGTATTGATTGATTGTTTTCACAGAATGAATGGTGACCCTTGAAGCATCTTCTTCAAGGCTCTGAGACTTAAAACGATTTCTCAAAGCTCCAACTGATACTGGGATGGAGGATGGGAATCATTGTCCTTGAACCATCTAAAATCCAATATAAGATCCTCACTTCACCAGGAATTCATCTGTCTCTCTCTCTGTCATTACAACCTTTAGCAGGTTTGGTTTTAGTAGTGTGGAAGGCTGATCAGGACATTAGTAAGAACATGGACAGGGCTTTGATACCAGGAAGAGGTCCATAAACAAAGCCCCTCACACCTCCATGGGGTGGGGGTGTTGCATCCCCTCTGTACAAGTTGCTGTTATAATCTACTGTAGGGCTATTGGAAAATGTGAATAAGGAAAAAAAATCACTCTTACATTGATAAGAATTGGCAGTTTCAATGGACTGACTTTTTGATTCACAAAGCTAGCTTTCAAAGAATTGTATAACACATTACAGTGCTGTAACTCACTCTCTGCCCTGAACACCAGTAACACACTTATACACAGTATAATTCTCTTCTAAATGCTACCCATTCATTCGTATTGTGTTTTGCTGTTCTGTATTATGTAAAAACATTGAAAAGGGAAGTTGTGCTCTTGTTTGCTGTTATTGAAAGTTGTTGTTGTGTCTTTTGGCTTTTCCCGGTTAGGGGTCACCACAGCGGAACTACGGTCCGCTAATGATTGGCAGTAGATTTTTACGTGTAGAGTTGCCGGCCCTGATGCACAACCTTCAATAAAGGTACGCCCATTCACGCATGTCTCCACACAGAAGACGCTCTAGCTGAGAATCGAACAGGACAACGTCTTATTGTAAGGCGACAATGCTAATCCAGTAGGTTTGCTGGCTTCTGAGATATTCTGCGGTCACATTCAGAACATTGGGCAGAGGTACAGTGCAAGTCTTACAGCATCACATCATGATATATTGGCATGCATTTTCTAAACAACATTATTTATTTTTTCAGTTATTTAGCATAGTACGGTATAGTATGTGTTTTTCAGCTTAATATGCTTTATTAACGAGTTTCCAGTAGAAAAAAGGAAACCGCAGTATGTATGGTTTATAAGCAGCTTAATCAGATTTGGCTCAGTTCTACTTTATTCATACGGGCAATGCATAATAATTCAAAGTGGCTAAAATCAAGGTTATTGCTTTTTTGGCTCTTGACCCCAACCAGTTTAAAACGTTGTTACGGCTCCCCTGAATGTCATCATACTGCAAATCGAGATTGATCTTTACCTACTTTTCCCATGTGTTCTGCCCTCCTATCTTGCAGGGGCACATGCATCCTTGAATGCTCTCAAGGATGCATGACCGTTGTAGGTTGTGTCCTTATGATTGTCACTTATCGGTAATTCATCGAGGCAATTCCAAGACATGTTGTGCCCCTCCCTGTCCATGAAAGGTTGACCTTAATGTTTACGTCTCCTGTCACTCAGGCTGACCTTCTACCATTTGAATCAGTAACTGACCGTAAATGCATTAAAAGAAACACAAAACAGTTTTAATGCAAGACCATGTGACTATAACAGGCCAGTCAGACCAAATATATATATAATGTATTGTAATCACCGTGAAGTAGGAAGTACAGAATTTGTGCATCATACACACACAAAAAAAATCTTTCGCTTATATTGTGTTGAAGTTGTTAGGACCACGATTGCAGTTTTCAGAACAGGAAAACTGAAGGTGTAAATATGGGACTGTGTACCAAGTCTGAGGTTGCAGCACCCTGGTGTACTGCCCTTACATGAGGTACAGCAGGCTCAATTAGTAAATATAAGAGGCAGGAGTGTGAGTACACAGATCCCTAACAGAAAGCTGTAATGGTAGTACTGCAGAGTTCAAGATTCACTGTAGTTTGACAATCACGCATTATTTTTCATAGCTGTGGGAGTTGCATTTATGGGTTTTACTTTTTTTTTTTTTTTTTTTTTTTTTTTTTTTTTTTTAACTTTTATTAGATTTTGAATAACAAATCACTGTAACGTATTAACATAGTAAACTAATATAAGCAAAGAGAAATAAAAAACACAAACTGTACAAGGTCCATAACAGGGAGGCAATTTCTAATCATTAAGATCTATCTAAAACTGCGGTGGTGGTGCTATGGTAGCGTTGTCGCCTCATAGCAAGATCTTTAAGTTTTAGCCATTACAATTGTTTATGTATAACATTTGATGTTCTTGCATAAGCAGTAAATACTTCCCTATTACTTACAATTTTTGCTAAAGAAAGAAATTCTGAGAATGAGAGGATTAGTTTGCATTTTCCATGTAATGTAACACCTTCCCTTGCAATTGTAAGAAGAGACCAGAAAATCTGTACTTGTGTTCTCTGTATGGAATCTGGTATCGGTGCATTAAACAATAATTTATTTCACAAGGGCGGCCGCAGTGGTGCAGCGGTTAGTGTTGCTGCCTCACAGCAAGAGGTTCTCCGGTTCGATTCTCAGCTGGGGTGCCTTCTGTGTGGAGTCCCCTGTGGTCGCATGGGTTTCCTCCGAGTACTCCAGTTTCGTCCCACATCCCAAAGACATGCAGTAGGTGGATTGGACACTCTAAAGTGGCCCTAAGTGTGAGTGTGTGCGTCCGTGTGTGTGTGTGCCTTCTGTGGAAGGTTGGATGCCGTGCTGGCAACTCGACACCGTAAAAACTCCACTGCCAATCATGAGCGGACAGATGATATGCTGTGGCGACCCCTAACCGGGAAAAGCCGAAAGAAGAAGAATGAATTTATTTCACAGTTGTCCGACCACAACACTTCAGTGAAATTTTTGAAATGTGTCCAAAATGGAGTTATCATTCTACACTGTAAGAAAATGTGTGTCTGCATCTAAAGTTTCGTCACATGTCCAACATTTAACAATGTCTTTTTATATGTTAAGGCCATTTTGTGTGGGGTTAGGAAATTCTTATGTAGAAACTTCCATGTAAAGATTTTCCAAAAAGGGGATTACGTTGTATTATTGATGGATTTAACTATTAGAGTTTTATTGGCCTCTGAAAAACTAGCTTTATTTACTTTTGTTGAATAATTCCAAAAAGATTCATCGGTGTTCAAGAATTCAGCTCTCAAAGTTTTGTACATCATCGACAGGGTTTCACATTTCTGATAGAATGCCCATTCTTTATTCTTCTTTTGATTTCTCAGAAACAATGCCTTTGGAATGTTTCAGTGCAGTTTTTAGGATGTCACAAAATCAGTTTTGTGTAAGAACTCCTAGGTCTGAAGAGTTTCTGCTGTGTTATGTGAACCGCTTTCCTGCTAGCTCCCTGATGCTTTCCATTGTGAATAATTAATGTTCACCATAGTGATCTGTTGCAGTGAGTTTAAAGTACATTGCTCAAAGGCCAGATCTCACATATGCATAGGAGGAAGCGGCAGTAAACTAGGCAGCAGAGCTGAAGGTGTACTATTGCTAAAGCTAATTTGGTCATAGTCCTACATAGGACCTTCAGAAGCATTTGTTTGCTGCAGTTCTTTAGGCTGTCCCCAGTTAAGCAAAGCATAAAGTGCAGTTTAATGGTTGCTGTTACCACTCACATCCTCCTAGCATTCTTGGATTTGATGCGGGCAGAACGAAAACTCATGCATTTAGTGCCCTTAACAGATTTACAAATGTTTGACACTCTTGGGGGTTCATAACATATCGTTTTGCTCATCCTTCACACAGTTGAATAGCAGACTGAAGTAATAGTCATACAGTCATATACCTGACAAAATGACACAGATTATCCTAATAAAATCAGAATGTACATTAGTAACTGACAAATCAGAATGCACTGCACTAGTTTCATTATTGGTCGAGAAACAGGATATGTTTATTATGAAATGTCAGACAGAAATGTGTGATTTGACAGGTAGCAGTTGTTTTGCTAGGAACAGTGTTGTACTGATCTGAACATGTAAGACTGCTGGAAAGCTGGAAAGAAATCAGTTGTAGTACTTCACTTAAGGACTTCATGTCCCACAAAGATTATGGTATTCAATATTACACAGCTTTAACAACACACTTTTTTTGCTCCACAGTACAGCTGAAGTAGGGTGACAGTTCATATTTATGGTTCATCTCATCACTTGTTACTGTCCAAATGCTCTTTGTACAAGGGTGTGTCATTCGTCTTTTGTTGGTTTCTTAAGAGTTTTGTTATCCTGGTAACCCCCCCCCCCCCCTTCCTCTCCTTTTTTCTAAATGCTAAAAATTCAGTAATGAGCTTGGAAATGTTCCAGATGCTTTTGTCCTGCTGGCTTAGTGCTGTAATTCCAGAATGTCATACTGGCAACCTAGGTTTGAAACTGGATTTGGGTGGCCAAAAGGCTGGTGGGGTTCGCAGCTGCACAGCTCTTAGTAGCAGTTCTCGGTACTTGTGTATTATCGCAACCACATTCCAAACAGCTGGATAGTACGTAACTGCCGATAGCGGCTTACTGACTGTATATTAGAAATGTTGGCAATTCGTCAGTACTTTTAGGCTTTCTTCATTCTTCTTGCCTAGCAGGTTGACTTCCGTCAAAGCAGGAGCCAAATTGGTCAAATTATGTGTGTTGGGGAGGGGGGGGTTTCCACAGGGCAGTCTTTGATCCTATGCTGTATTGCAGGAAATATCTGCAAAACCCATGCCTGTACTCCAAAAATAACAGTTCACAACGAATGAATGAACAAGTGTTAAAAAGGAATAACACCATCTCAGGGTAACTTGTGCAACGTAAACACGCATTGTTTGGAAGTATAACGAAAGAAAGCTGTTGTACAAAAAAAGGAAACGGCAACCATTGAAAAATTAAGGATGTAGATATGGGGAGGGGTGTCTCTTACACAGCAAACAGCTGCAGGAGTTGTCAAAAGGACATCTACAGACCATTGTTATAGGTTTTGGTGTGATTTCTTTATTTTTGAATAGAGCAAATGCTGTAGATTCACAACACTCTGCATAGTGATCTTTTCTTGGTGCTTATTTAATGATTGTAAGTCGTTATGAATTAAAATGCTTGCACAAAACATTTCACACAATTTATATTTGACCAATAAAAACATTCAACCGTTACCTTATTTCTGTGATGATCTGAAGCTATTCTATGCCATAAAGTAGTTCTGTCTCAACAGTTTTCAGGCATTTTCAGTTATTTTCTGCCTTTGTTTCCACTTTGGTGGCATTGGAATGTGGTTGCGATAATACGTAAGTACCCAGTTCTCATTTGCCGATGAAGGGGCAGTAGAGACTAGATGTCTTACCCTAGTGATTGCATAATGCATTTTCATGTATGCAGTTGTCATCCTTTATGACCTTCCTGCAGTCTAACACGAGAGGTAAAGCTTGTCAAAATAACATCCTGCAAAATTTGAGGCTGTAAGTTGGTTAAGCAGAGAGAGGAGTCAAAAAAGCACATATGTAATTACTGGGGGGATGTAATTTCTTCCTGCACACCAGCAGAGGCATTAATCCCCAATCCCCTAGTATATAAAACTACAATTCTGATTATGGAGGGAAAAAGTCAATTTTTAAGTCACTGTGTATGTGGTCAACTTTCTTATAAGCAAGATCATTACAGACTTCGTCCTGTCCAGTGCACATTATCTGAATAGTATTTCCAGACAACAAAGATTTTTTTTTGATATGTTGTACACACCTAAATGCCTGACTGCATTATCTTAAAAAACATATGTGAAGCAGGAGGAAGCAGCAATACGAAGTATAATAACAGCAGTAATAATAACAATAATAGCAACACCCATTTGTTAACTAGGTAAGCCCACTGGACACATAGTCCTTTTTCAGGAGTGACCTGGGAGCAGTGCCCATTTAAGTGACTTGCTCAGAGTTGCACTGTTGGCGAATGAGGGCTGAGGGAATCAAACCCTGTACCAGAGAGACTACAGGTCATAGCTTTAGCCTTCTGTGCCAGCTGCCAGCCTTATGCTCACAGGAGATGTTTATAAAACAAAATGCATTATAAATATAATAATAAAAACAATGAATTCACCAATTTTGCATTTAAGTTCTTAGAAATGATTGTGGAAATTATGTAAGACTGAAAGCATAATTCCTGCATGAGGGAACATGGTAGACTTTGCTTCCTTACCCATACAATTGCCTGTGTTTTAGATATTGCGATTTTGGAGAATTAGCTAGTATTGAGATTTACTGTTCATGCTTGTTTAAAATAAGAAAAAAAATGTTTCAGACTCAGCAACATGTTTAGCAGTGAAGAGAGCTTTCCATAACTAGAACCCACTAAGTGCATTACTTGAAGATTCTTGTTGTCTGTTAGAATGTAGATTCCAATCCCATCAAATAGACATAGCAGACAGATTCCCTAAAGCAGCATCTCCCAAAATGTTTTAACATTTTGTGGTTGTACTGTAAGATTGTTGTTATGTGAGACATGTTTCATCCTTAACAGATATTTTCTGTTTTGTGTGATAGTGCAGTTAGTGTATACGAGTAGTGGGTTGTGGGGATGAAGTCCCACACATGAAGAATGCAAGGATCTTTGCCACCTGAAAAAAAAATATTTAATGGTTTTCCCCAAATGTTCTGCAGGTGTGCATTCCAAGCATGTCTGTTAGCTGTTTAACTTTTGGTTTGCATAGTGGATTCAGTGACCTGAAAGTGCAGTACAAATAGATGGCATAGGCACAGTGCGTTTGGGGTATCCAGTGAAGTAGCAGTTCCACATAGCATTTGTAAATCACAAATTTTACTGATATCTGTGCTTCTAAGAAATTGTAAAACATATTATTCAAGAACTAAAAATTCAGTTTAGAGGAGGGAGGTGTGTCAGATCTAAGTGCAACAGACTGTTTTAGTCTTTAAGCATTGTGGAAAGAAATCTTTAATACCATTATACATGTAGATACATTTGATTTTCTGTACTGTTGGACCACTTAAATAAGTTAGTGTATGTGTGCATTTAACGTATACCAAGCTAAATAAGTGTTTCGACTAGGACCGCCTTGGTAAGTGGATAGAATAAGAAGATTAGGAAAGGTGATTGTGGAAAAGGTTCATTTTCTTGAGGGAACACACAGTTATTAAGCAATTTTTCCCAGAACTTCTGATGGCTTTTGAGTATACATGGAGAGTTTTGCCTTTAGTAGGTACAGCCTTCTGAGAAAGACCTGTGGTATTTGCTGATTATCATTTGTGATCCAAGTTTAAATGTAACTGCTCATTAATCCGTTCAGTTTCTTATTAGCAAGCTTGCTACCCGAGTGGTTTTAGCAGGTAGTATTGATACAGAAGTTTAACTGCATGTACAGTCTGAGAGATGGCACTCGCTGTGCTCCCATCTATTAGATTCTGTGACATTGAGCTCTAATTGTTTTAGCTCTTTTACGTGCATCTATCTTTGATCTCCCTCATGACAGCTTTGTTTTTTAGCTCTGCTCTCAGAAAGGATTGATGCAGTGAGTGTCATGGAGTTTGAATGTAATTATAACTTCACCACCCTTCCCTGCATATTTCTCCTGCTTTTGTGTGTGCGTAGTGCATAGTATGTGATGGGAGACCAGGGCCACGTGAGCTGGTGCAGTATTCTCTGTGGTAAAACCATTGACTTGCAGGTATGCATGTATATTGAAACTTGTACTGATTGCAGAGATACTGAGTAACACTGTACATCACTGATCTAGAGTCTGCATTGCTGGACTTAAGGTTTGAAGGTTGGTAGTGTTCATATTTAAATGACTTGGATGTCAGCAGTGGCATGGAAGATGTAGAAGAAGAGTGTTCTTTTTAGATGCAAATCTGTAACACTTGTGTTTCGTTGCTGAAGGACTTCACATGTAGCTTGCCATTGTACTAGAGTCTGTTACTTTGCCCCCCTCCCCCCCCCCCCCATGTAGTATGATCTTTTGTTCTGTATTACTTATTGATAAAGTATATTGCATGTACTGAAGCAGCGGCTTGTCTTTTTGTTTATGCTACTTTTGGTTTTGTTTGTTTGTTTATTTTTGCTTGTTCTGCTCTCTTCTAAAACTGCTGTCCTGTACTGTATCTTTGTGTGCAAGTTATTATTTCATTTCCTCTTGAGTGCCAGAGTTTTTCAGTCTTCATCTAGCTGACTTTTGTAATGTTACTCACTTTTGTGAAGTAATTATACTATTGAATAATTGTGTCATATTGCTGTTAGAGCTGCCAGTCTCCTAGTTCTGATTGACAAAGTGGATAAAAGTCTAGTGTTCTGTGTGCTAGACTGCTTAAAAAAATCACATATGTGATGAGAGGGATTCAGAAGATTATATGAAGGGATAAATCAAGGTTAAAAATAGGGATAAACCTTCAAAAATAGGGACATCCTGTACAGGGGTAAATCCGGTATGAAAATAGGAATATTCCTCCATAAAAGGGACAGTTGAGAGCTCTGGTTGCCACTACTCTTGGCAGCGGAAACATTGTCCTCCTTTATCTACCACTACCATTAACACACATGTAAGGGGCCGGTGATGCAGTACCATCCATTTTTAGGACTATTTAATTTCAGCAGGCAAGTTTCTGAATGGTTCTTTGCAGGTTTTAACTATTTTTTTTTTTTTTTTTTTTTTTTTTTTTTTTTTAAGAAGAACTTCTGTATCAATGTTTGCTTTGTATCTTTTCCTCTCCCAACTTACAATCAGCTTCTGCTGCATACTGACCACCTCCTTTATTTGTCCTATCCTGATGGCTTATTGCTTTAGTAAAGAGAACAGCTGGATGACTATGGGCCTTTATTGGGGACAAGTAAGGTATTTTATGTTCAATCTTTCCCCTTGCCTGCACCTGGCACCTTTCTGAAGCAAGGCAAACAAAACAGTTCCAGGCCTAGGACACATACCAAATTCCCAGCTTCAGCAAAACATGTTGTTTTATTGCCCCGAGTGCCTCTCATTTCCTTTTTTTCTCATCTCTGCCATTTGGCCGTAACCTATACTGCCTCCTTCCGTCCTTTCCTGCATAATGACAAGAATGACAAGATGATTACAGCTGCACGCGTACATCCCCTGGCTCTACTCCATGATGGCATTAATTGTCCCGGAGGATTGTACAGGAATTAAAAGTCCCCTGCTGCGATGCCAACAGCTCCACTAGTGTCAGTGTGAGCCCTATAAAAATGTATCATTGACAGGTACCATTTCATTTTTGTAGTTGCTTCAAGTCCCTCAGCACTTCTTGGAAATATATGTGTATGCCTTCCTTCTTATTCAGTCTGGATCAAGATGAGCAGTCATGTCCAGCCGTAACCGAGAACTCGGTGGGCTGGACCATGCATCCCTTTTTCATTAATAAGCTTTATGTCAAAAAAGATGAGATCATCTCATTGCCAAACATACTTTCTCCTCATAATAGCACTGCTCAGGGAAGTACTTCATGAGTTTAGCCTTTTGACTGATGGTCACCCTCTTCAAATTAGCCAGGTTGTAATTAATGAATGTGAGCCAAATGGTGGTCGGACTGTATGAATTCTTTCAAAAGTCATATTTTTCACAGTTTAATTTTTGGACATTTTACAACCACCAGATCTGCATCAGCTACTGCTGCCACATTCCCGTGTGACTGGGCTATGTGAGGAAGTTGCAGAGCTCGCAGTATATGGCAGTGAGGGAGTGTCTGTAAGGTCTGATCACAAAGTGCGCCCCGCAGTCTTCTGCAACATTCCAGGTGCTAGCTGATGTCAAACAACTCATCCTTCAGGCATGCAGTTATATATTTGCACTTTACTACATTTATTGGGCATCAGAAATGATTCTTGTTTCTGGCTGAAGGCCTCATATTTTCTTTCAGATGGCAGAAGATAATTACTGATGTTTTCAGGGTGTAATAAACTTCAGCAGGCTATATGGTGTGAGCCATCTAGGAGACTTGGGGTCAGTTAGTGAACCTGGTTCCAGAATAGTCAGCGGGTAGCAATAGGAAGAGACTGACATTTTATTATCTGTCTTGTCACTAATCGGAAGTGGCAGGGATTCTAGCCAAGGATTTGTAGAGACCGAGAATTGTATTCCAGTGATGTGTGCATATGTAATGCATGCTATATAATTGGCAGGATGGTGGGCATTAGCTAGCAGTGTAGCAGGCCACCCAGATCTCCTCTGTCCCCCACTTCCCCTTCCTGCTCGCTTATACTAGTAGTTCTCAATGTCTGGGGTTTCGGTCTGTAAGGGTAAGCTGGACAAGTACTGGAGAAAGCTAGAGCAGAAGGTTAAGGAGGAGTTTTAGGATACAGCTGATGGTGGGCAGCTGCAGGTAATCTTTTTTGAGGACTGTAATCTAATCTAAGCTGCTGCTGTTGCACTTCAGAATTCTGATGTAATATGTCCAGTGTATGCAGAGTGCTCTACACAGAAGTAAATGGCAACCATTTTGTAAAAGGTCCACACAGAAGTAAATGGCAACCATTTTGCAAAAGGAGACGGAGGCAAGAAGCATATTACTGTTTCAGGAGAAAGTACAGTGACACAAAGGCAAAATGAAGCACTTCTGAATCTGTCCTTGGCATCCTAAGTCCAACATTCCTGTTCACATTGTACCCCACCCCACCTGAAACTTTACATAAAGGCAACCTCTGTAGTCTCATAATGCAGTTATGAAATTGTGTGTGTGTGTGTGTGTGTGTGTGTGTGTGTGTGTGTGTGTGTGTGTGTGTGTGTGTGTGTGTGCGCGCGCGCGCGCATGTGTAAAGACTCAAAAATGTGAACCTTACGGATTCTGAAACTAATTCTGAAACTAGGTCACTTCTTGGAATCAATTATTTTAATTTCAAGTCTGTTTTTCCTGCAGCTTTAGAAAGAGTTACCATTTCTCCAGACATGCATAGACCCAGAGATTATTGTTGCCCCCCCCCCCCCGCTTCTTACAAATTGTGTATCATCTCAGTCCATTCTGGATTTAAAGGACTTACTTAGCACTTCATAAAAAATGTAAAATGTTCTGCTTCAAAGCTCAAAACTTGCTGTGGGTCCACAATTGGGATTGGATCTTGTCCCTAGATATGTAGTTCATTATGGGCATCTTCCTATCTTAATTAGCCAGTTTGCCTAACATGGATTGTATGTGCATCATGTGTGTTTATAAAGAACTTTCTTATCTGTTGTAGCCATGTCTGTCTGAGGCTTTTACATCCGTTTTAGATGGCTTCCTTCTCAAAGCATTCTTTTTTTTTTTTTTTGGTCCCCTTGGACCTCATTGATACCGGCCTGGCCTCTCCAGTGTTTCATGGCCATGCTGTCAGCATTCACCATCGGACTTCTTCCATTTGTTGTTGGAGCTCCGCCATCTCTGCTTTCAACCTAGGAAATTTTTTTTTTTTTTTTTTTTTTTAATTTTTATATGCCCTACTCCATTCCCCCCCCCCACACACACACACACACACACACACACACACACACACTCATTGGTTGTCTGAGGGGAACTTCCCTGCTTTTGACCACTCCACAGTGTGTGCCATCCGCCTACCATGATGGGCACTTCCATCCCTGTCTGCTGCTTTGTCAGTCATCTAAGCCTCTAATTGAACCCGAGTCAGCTGGGTCATCGTTCTTAAAGCATTCTTGAAGGAAGTCTTTGAACATATTTTTATTGCAGAAGTATAGATCATCTCACAGATTTCTTTGAGATAAGCCTGTGTGTTACCAGAAGTCTTAACCAGTACTAGTGTCATACAAGTATCAAACTGTTTAACTTCGTAGCACTTAAGTTGCCAGTAATCCCCACTGCCTCCCAGGGTTTGTTCATTTATGCTTTCTTTTCTAGTGGTGATGCATACCAGAGCTGTAGAGCTTTTTTCTACATCCATAAGTGGGCAAAGTTTGATCTCCGACATAAAAACCTTCATTCAGCAGAAGCGTGATCATAACTTTACTACATGTACTGGTGCTTTTGGCAGTGACAGTTTCTAAAGTACCTTTAGCTGCATTTTACACATTTTTCTTTAATAATGTGTTGGAACTGACCCTTGAATGACATCAGCTGTTAATTGCTTAATCCACAGTTCTTAAGAAACTGCAATTATGTTTCCTTTTCTGTGGCTTTCTAAATAGGGTTATTTTACCAGTTTTCTTACTACATGATGGTGCATTATGTGTCATTAAAAGTAACACAGTTTGTGCATGTGTTTGTAACAGCATGGCACTGTGTCCATAGATCTTTTTAGTAGGTTTACTGTATTATCCGATTTACTCTGGGAGCCAGCACTGTAACATGCCAGATGTGTGTGTCAGTGATGCAGCAGCAGGATATTCTAAAACAAACTGAAGATACCACCACCGAGCTACCAGATGAATCCTTAGGGAAAAAAGAAAGAGACTTTGCAAGCTAACACAGACATTCTTAGGAGACTTTGCCATTAAATTTTGGTACAATACCACAGATGCTTGCTTGGGGGAGGAGGCAGACATGGCTATTACAGTACATGGGTATAGTGTTGTTTGCTATTTGTATTTCAGCTTTTGTTTAATACTGTCTTACTTTGCCTTATGGCCTGGGTTATGCCCAAAAAGGGTCCTCAGACCGTTCTACTTTCCCATTTAACAAATGTATGAATAAATAAAAAAAATATTCAGTTAAGTAAATATTTCATACCACTGTTCTGAAATAAAGGAAAAATTGCTTAGCAAAGTAATGGCTCTTTTTTCAGAGGCAGAATTGCGTAAGCAAAAGTACTTTTGAGAAGAAAGAGAATAAAGAGAAAGTGAAAGTCATGCAGACCGTTTGGCATTTAGTGACACAAGTCCTAGACCTAGACAGTACAGTTGTGTTGTGGTGCAACAGCAAACAGAGGAACTCTATTTTTCTAACTGTGCAGATTGGCTGTGATAGCATAGGGCCTGACCATCAGATAAGGCCTTCACCTTCAAATCATACATATCCCCTTAAACAATAATTAATTTCAGACCAATCTCCATCGTGGAAACTGAACCTGCAGATCTTTCTAACATTACTACAGAGGTGGAGAGTCTGAGAACAGCTTTTTTTCCTTCCCATGCAATTTTCAGTTAAGGAAACTGTACCAGATACCCATGTAGATAACCCATCCCATGGGGCAAGAATCTACTGTATCCATTCCCACTCTTCTTAAAAGGAAGAAGGAGAATAAACAAGATTCAAGAACATCCCTGCTATAGCCAGTAAAACTCTGGCTCTCTTACCTAGGTCAGGAAATCAGAAAGGGGCCATTAGTAATCCCACACCTCTGCACAACATTAACATACAAAGGAGATGTACCCAAATTGGAAAACATCAAGTTAACTGCACGGATGTTATTAGCCTAGGTCCCTTAAGGGTCCACTTCCCTACAAAACTGTTGAACATTTTACAGAAAGTTGGGGAATTCCAACACTAGCAAGTCTTACCTTTTTAAAGAGAATTTTTTTTTTATTTGGTGCATCTGTAGTAACATAGGTTTGGAAACACCTGGCTGACCCTTTTGAGAACAGTGTGTCTTTTGTATCTGTAGAAGTGATTTGTCAGCTATTGCAATATGTCCGTCTTTGGATTCTTTCTTCCTGTTTGACAGATCAGCAGTTCTTGAAGGGAGACCTCCACCTGAGGCCTATCCCTCCTCACTGGAATGTGAGCTGTGTTGTAAAGAAACTGGCCTTGCCTTCTTTTGAACCATGCTCATATGCAGCTCTGAAATTGATATCTTGGAAGAAACTCAGTTCTTGGCGGCCATCACCTCTACCAAAAGAATGTGAGCTGCAGGCTGTTGACAGTGGCAGGGTAAGATTTAGAACTAATTCAGCCTTTATGCCAGAGATTGTCTCACATCTGGAATTAAACCATTCAGTTGCCCATCTTCTCTTCTAGACTTCAGAATAAAGTGGAAATGACACTAAATTTTACGGATGTGTACCCACATTTAAGGGATTACATTGAAATGAATTTAGGCAGACTTACCAAACATCCATCTCCTTTATGCCAGGTAAGCAAGGTCAACTTATTTCAAAACAAGTCTTATCTGTATGGTTGGATAATTGCACTTACTTCAGAAGTATATCATCTTGAGTATTTGTGAGGTAGCTATGTGGACTTGTACCACACTTTCTCTAAACATTATAGACTGGGTATACAGTCAGGATTGGAGCTGGATTTGCCACTTCAGTTTTGCAGAAAATGTTATAGCTCAGTTGCCATGTTGGGGTCAAGCAACCCCTTGGATAGCCAACTGCTTTAGTTCTTTTTGCTTGTATGTAGACTTATGCTTGCAAAAGTGATAGTGCAGTTGTGTGAGCATGCTGTCCATAATAGTACACTTTTGGATAGTAGAGTAAGCGCTGCAGTGTAGGCTCCTGTCTGCCTTTTCCCAGCCTTGGATGTTGGTTATTTTTGGATTGTCTCCATCGTCTCACAGCTCCTAGGAATACTGGGTAGGTAAACCCTTCTCCAATGTTGTAGGGCATTGTTTCTGTGTACCCAGTGTAGTTTGGCAGGTCCTTGTAAAGGGGTAGAGAGTGCCTGGCATAAATACATCCTTTTACCACCATAGAATTCTTTAGTACAAAGAAACAGAAGATGGCACTCAACACTGTTCTACCAAGTGCCATACTGATGGCCTTGGCACTGGGCGAAGACCACTGTGCATCTTTTCTATTTTTGCATGTTTTCTCTCACTAAGTATAGAGCTTTTCTCCCCACGCCTATCCTGAAAAGGGGTATTGCATGACCCAACCTGACCTTCCTGGTAACTAAATGCAAGTAAATAAACTGTGTGGATGCCCAACATCTCTAGAGTCAAACTGGAAGGATGGATGTCAGTCTTTGAACAATTTACACCTATGAGAAGTGATACTGCAGCAGTGTCCTGCTATTTGATCATGTACTTTTATGGTCCATATACGCCAAAGCTGTACCATCACATAGCTCCAGCACAGGAACTTGAAACCCAGTTCCCCGAAAACATACCTAACAGTGCAAACTCCCCAAATGCACTTAACATGGCTTGTTCAAGGAAAATCATTGAAAATTGTGTTAGCATGGAAGACTAGCCACCCCCACCCCACATGTGCCACAACTTAGTTGTATGTACCAACTTTATTGTCACACAAACATTGGGAAAGAGGGAAAAAGGTGACAAACAGTTCTGCAGTTGGGCACCAGACACAAAACACGTAAATACATTGCAGGAATTGACGTGGCCATAAGATTGCATCAAGGACTGTCTTTCTAAGGGCTTTACAATCTAATAGATGTAAATCTCCCACTGTCTGCTTCCTCCATCTTTTACAGATCCATTCCCTCTAGCCAGTCATTTAGTTATAAACCCCTCCCCCACTGTAATTAAAATATATATTTTTAATTTATTATCATCATTATTTTCATATTAAATTCTGGCTGCCATCTTGTCTACTCAATTTACAAGTACCCCTATATCTGATAGCCCCAGAGGTTTTGATGTCACCAGAAATGCACATTTCTGTTTTCTGTTTATCTAGTTATATTGCATGCATATATGCCGAACAGAGTCCACTGTAATGTGGAGTAGCATGACTTATCTTCCCACCAACCTGCTGTTTTGCACTGTATCATGCATTTTACTGAAATGAAAGTATGCCACATCCAGTGTGTTGACCTTGCCTGTTTTAGCAGTGATCCATTTGTAGAAAGTATTTGGTTGATTTAGTGAGGTCTCCATAGGAAGCCATGCTGCAGCTGCTCATCTGCAAGTCCACCCGCTTCCAGGAAAATAACCATCCTATCATGTAGAAGTAATTTCTTCCTTTGTCAGGAATGGAAGTGAGACTAAATGTCTTGTATTTGAATGCCTCCATTGTGTCATGCACTATTATCCACCTTCCTCTTCTGCTTTATCATCTATTTATGGCTTTGTGGTCCATTATGAGTGAAAGAATACAGGGTAGAGAAAACAAACTATATCTGTCCCATTGGTGTAGTGGTAAGGCAAGTGGCTGCAACAACTGCATGCAGTAATTCAGCTACAGCCTAAGAAAGTCCTTACTTCCCTTATTTACGTAGTGATTTATTGAGAGTGATACAGTGTCGGAACAGTGTGCCAGAGAAGGTGGCAGTAGATGTGGAGTTGGAGGGTCACATGATTGGTGAGCTGTTCATCTGTGGTAGAAAATATTGGGATCAGTACCACAGGATCATTTCCTGGTGAAGCCTAGGGTAGTCCCAGGTGTCAAACATCATGCCTAGAAGGTGACATGCTAACCCATGCGTGCTGCTCCCACTAGATGTATAGTAGTGTACAAACCTGTAACATGCTAACCCATGCTTGCTACTACCACTAGATGTGTAGCAGTGTACAAGCTTTTGACATGCTTACATATGCCTGCTGCTACCACTAGGGCTTAAAGTAGGGCACAAGCTTGTTACATGCTAATACATGCCTTCTGATGCAGTAGGGCACAATCTTGTGACATGCTAATAATGCATGCCTACTAATACTACTAGGTGTGTAGTAGTACACAAGCTTGTGACATGCTAACCCATGCCTGCTTCTACCACTAGGTGTGTAGTAGTGCACAAGCTTGTGACATGCTACGACATGCCTTCTTCTACTACTAGGTGTGTAGTAGTGCACAAGCTTGTGACATGCTACGACATGCCTTCTTCTACTACTAAGTATGTAGTAGTGCACAAGATTGTGACGTGCAAACCCATGCCTGCTTCTGCCACTAGGTTTGTAATAGTACATAAGCATGTGATATGCTAATACATGTTTGCTTCAACCACTGTGTATTGTAGTAGTGTACAAGTTGTGACATGCTAACACATACCTGCTGGTAGTGCACAAGCTTAATACATGCTAATACATGCCTGCTGCTACTTCTAAATGTGTTTTAGTGCTTAAGCTTGTGGCATGCTACCACTAGGTAAATAATAGTGTACAAGTTTGTGACATGCCAACCCATACCTGCTGCTACCAGTAGTTGTGTAGTATTGCACAAGCTTATGACTTGCTAATACTTGCCTGCTGCTACCATTCACTGTGTTGTTGTGGTGTACAAGCTTGTGCCATGCCAACACATGCTTACTGCTACCACTAGGTGTATAGTAGTGTACAAGCTTGTGACATGCTAATACACGCCTGCTGCTGCCACTAGGTGTGTAGTAGATAACAGGCATGTGACATGCTAATACAGGCCTGCTGCTATCATTAAGTGTATGTTAATGCACAAGCTTGTACAAGAAGCAGGCCTCAGTACATTGCACTTGACAAATCTTCTTGTCAGGAACAGTGACGAAGGGCAGTTTTATAAAGGTATTCAAGGGATACCAGCCCAAATTTCTCACTCTTACCCTTCAGGAGTAGAGAAAATAACCTAAGGGCAGTTGTGGATATGCAAGAAAACAAAAAAAAAGCTCAGGAGTTCTAGACTTCAGCAGTCTCCTGTCACTTTCTCCATGGAAATATTTGGTTTGCTTGTTCCCCCTATTACTTCATCCGTTTTCTGTATTTAGTCAAGTTTGTTCCAGCTTACCCAATTCAAATATGTTTGATTTGATTGATTGATTGATTGATTGATTGATTGATTGATTAATCGGCTCCCCCAACCAAAAAAAGTATATGCTGCATTCAGCTTGTGAGCATGTCAGACTTTCTTTATTTCATTCACACTCCTATTCATAGGTTCATAGGAGGCTACTAGGACTTCATTCACACTCCTATTCATATGTTCATAGGAGGTTACTAGACTTTTGGCCCTAAGGCCTTTATAAGTTTAGCCATGTTATACCCTTATTCACTTATTGACCAAATGTATGGTCAATATTTGCAGCGCAAGTCTATGATCAGCACCAACTGCCCTTATCCATGAGGGATATAGGTAACACCCCCAGGAAATTTAGGGTCTGCCATCCAGTTGTCTAAGTTGCACTTAAATAGGGTCATTTGAGGAGCTCCGTTTTACATGAATTGGGAGTTTGTTCCAGAGGAGTGGCATTCTCTGGGAGACATCTGTGACTCTCCAGCTTGTTCTGTTAATGTGGCAGGCTAGGTAAAGAGACAGCATCTTGAAGGAGTGCATTCCTAATGTCCTTCATTTTTTCCATGAAGCAATTCCTCATGCGTAGCTGTTCTAGTCTCCAACAAGTGCCCCCAGCCCTTTCTTCTAAACTGCAAAAAACAACCATACTAAGTCGCCTCACCCAAAAAAAAAAAAAAAAAAAAAACTGTCATCAGTTTTAATATTTCTAAGGTCAGAAACCTACTTTCCAAATTCCCTACTACAACCATTTTTGTTCACTTTAATGCTGTGTGCATCCAGTTATTATAGACTTTTTAAACTTTAGTTTATTTCATCCCTTGCAGCTTTCTTGTCACCATCCATTACATTACATCATTTAAAGGAGCACATTATTATCTTGGCAGCTGTACTGGAAAGTCAAGAAATGTCACAACAGATTAATTTTCTGCGCAGCAAGAGGGCACTGAGTGCTGTGAAACAGAGCTTTACACAGACTGTTTAGTATGTCTGGTGTCTGTATAAGTCCTTGTAAATCTAGAAAAAACTACACTTCACTACTAATGAAGCAGTAGTGTTAATTCTGTTTGAGCGAGATAGTTCCCCATGTGCGTCAGTGTTTCCTTCTTCGGTTTCACCAGTCCCATGAGTTTCTTATTTTTGTTCAAAACTTGCAGCTGTGTTTACTAGCTTTACTGGCCAATCAGTTTATGACTTCTTCCTTTGTTAATGTGACAGGGATTGGATAACATCACCCTTATTAATCACCTCAGCATCCCTGGGTATTCATATTAGAATTTTTTTTTTGCACTGTGCTTAATGCTGCATGATGTTAAGAGTAATCTGAACAACTGTTTTGTTAGATATAAGGCAGAAGTGGGAGCAGCAAGTCCCACAGGAACTAATAGAAGTGAGGACTCTAGTAGCTGTTTATGGTAATGCAGAATTAATAGGTTTGTCACTGGAAAAAGATAACTTTTGGAAGTTGTAGCTTTTACCACTTTTAAGTGAAGATTTTGAAGAGTGACTAATGAGCAGAAACCGTTTGCCTGGAAGGAACGTTTGCATAATTTGCTTTGTTTTTTTTCTTTCGAACTGAGCTCTCCCCATCTGCACCTCATGGGAGGTTGCATCTGACAGTATCAAGTATCATCTTATGGGAAGTATCTGCTGTGTTCTGACATTAGAACAGTAACCGTGTCTATGCATTCATTCATTTCTTTTGTTCGGAAAAGTGTAGTACTGTGATTTACTTAATATGCATTAACTACAAGATGGCAAAGGTATAAGTGCCATTGAGTGAAACTAGGGTGATGTGATGAAATCAAGTTAGTGTCCAAGGTTGCAAAGTAGTTAGTGATTATGATTAAACTTGGAAAGAGAGAAAATTAAATAGGTGGAGGGGAGAAAATTAAATAATAGGTGGAGGGGGACATGTAACTGGAATAGTGGCAAGTTATTTAAATACTATATATTCAGACAGTAAGATTGTCAAAAACTTAGCAACACTAGTAGATCCAAAGTCATAGTCTGCCTCTGATAAGCGCAAGTAAGCGAACAGTTTTTGCAAGAGTAAATAAAGGAGATAGCTCCTTTTGTATTTTAAAGGAAAGTTCGACCTTGAAACTCCTGCTTGTATCTATGATGTCCTGACTGAAATCACTGTTGCAGTATTCTAAACAAGTGCGTGATCACCACTGATGTTCAGCCTGAGTACAAAAGCTTAACTTTCCCTAGGTCGTACTTCCAATGTGTGACCTGCAGGTTTACTATCAATGTGTCAAACGTAAAAGTAATTTGCATTCGACATATCGAAGCGAAAACTCGAAAGTCAAAAAAAAAGTCACAATGTCAAATCCAATGATCGAATTCAGCAGATTTGGGATTGTTTTCAAACACAGCACCTGATGTCCATATAGGAGCTCATATACAGTAAACTCCTAACCCTTACATCACGTTTTGCAGAGGGACAAGCCCCCTTGCACCCCCACACCCCCTGCTGACTATATATTCCAACACCTGTAGTTCGAATTTTTCATATGGGTGTATTCTCACCTCGACATTATAATAGTAAACCAGACAGACATATGAATGTAGATCCTCAGACTATCTTGCTCCCAGCCTGAATGCAGGGCATGTATCCATCGGAGTGATCATTTGGTTGTTGGTACCATACTTTCATTAAAGACAGATAAGTGCCCCATTGGGGAACCATCCTTTACGTACCCATTTTGTTGTGCTGTATCTGTATTAGAAGACAGCTAGGATGGGTAAGTGAGAGGGGTAGGCAAATCCCTTACATAGATCTGCATATTCAATGTGTCTTCTGCCTAGGTGCAGAACACGATGACAAAACCTGTTCCGTCTGCCAATACTTTGTTCCAAAGACCTTGTGATCCCATTTGGCTATGGTTCTGTCATTCTCAGATATGCATGGCTGTGCAACCAACACATGCCAGAAGAATTCAAAGCCAAACTTATTGATTTTCCTTTGGACAAAGACCTTTTGTTTAGTCCACAAGCTGTCAGCTTATTTAAAAGCCTGAAGCATTTTACCCACTCCATGATGGCAGACGCAGTTTCCCCAGATGGACCTCCACCCTTCAAGAAAAAACTCAAAAGGCCCAGGCCAGATACTCTGGCCTTACTTGGTGTAGACTGACATCACACCAAGCAAGAAATAACAAAAGCTAATCCTGTCTCTTCTCCTCCTCATCTGTGGAGAAGGAATAGATGGACATTTCTCAAGAACTCCTCAAAGCAATTATGGCCCTGAAACCTCCTTCATTTTCAGTCCATTATCTTCCTTACACACCACGTAAAGTACTACTGTGGAATCATTATCTTCTGAAGAGGAAGGTACCCCTCACTCCAAACATTCTCTGGCATACTCCTCACAAATACACTTCTGTAGCCATATCCCTTCTGATGACAAAGACTCAATTTCCCATGACTCTGCTGTTGAAGAAGCTTCATTTGGATAAAAAGTGATAAACATGATACGAGTGTGAGTCTAGGCAGATTCAGAGGTGCAGAAAAGATACTGTTGTCTCTTGGAAATTGGCACTCAAGCTCCTTCACCTGTCCCTCCAGTTCTAGAGGCTTTCTTGGTGGCTTTCCAGTCTTCCTCCACTACCTCTGATTCACAGTCTCCTGTCCCCAAATGACCAGATAGATTTTATAAAGTTCCTGATTAACGTAGGTTTTTGTACAAGAATCCAGTGGCAAAACCCTCTGTGATATCTCCCTCTTATAAACCTTCCAAATTTCTTCCCAGTGCTAATGGCTTTCCTTCAGACAGAGTCAATAGGGCTATGGATAGGTGGGGAAAAAGGTTTATACATCTACTCTGGCATTCAGGGCTGTTAATTGTCAAACCCAGATGATCGGCTACCTATTATCCATTCTCAACTCCTTAAACAAGGTAATGGGTGATCTACAGTGGCCAGATTCCAAACAAACCTATGTTGTCCTTGCTTAATCAGGCTACTCATGTGGCCAGATACAGTATAAAATGTAGTTATGATGCTGTAAAGGCCTCTTCTAGAGAAGCTGCAATGGCTGTTTCATCACCAGGTATATGGCTGCACAGCCAACCCATGCCAGATGAAGTCAAAGTCAAACTTGTTGATTTTACTTTGGACAAAGACCTTTTGTTTAGTACACAAAATGCTAGTTTATTTAAAACCCTACAAGGGCAAGGCAAGGCAATGAAATACTGCAGGCAGATTCATTCTTCTGGTACAGAGGCTAACATATTCATGCAGGCCCACTTCTTTTATTAGACAGGATTCCAAACCCATTCAAAAACCCAAGAAGACTCCCAGAAACAGATTCCTAGAGAAGCCACAGAGAGATCCCATATCTGGGAGGTCTCCTGTCTGGAAAGAATTTCTGTGACTACACAACATTCCCCAACCTCTCGGTCCTGCCTTTCCCCTCTCCAGAACACTTAGTCTCAATTGGGGAAAAGATCACCACAGACTACTGGGTGCTTTCCATTATTAAAAAAAAAAAAAAAAAAGTTATGCCATGTCCTGGAATGAACTCCCCCTCTGAATGACATGCCCCCACCCACAACCAAGTCCATCTTCTACCACCCATACTCCAAGAATTGCAGTCACAAGGCACTGTAAGAACCAGTGCACATAACATTTGTAGGAAGGAGGTTTTACTATAGACTCTTCCTAGTTCCAAGAAAAGAAGGGGAATGTAGACCCATTGGATCTCTGTTTTTGCTACTAAACACCTTCTTAAAAGTGCCAGCCTTAAAATGCTCTCACTGCACACACTGTTGCCTTTCATACTGTTTCAGGCTTATCTAGTATGCCTGGATCTATAGGATGCCTACCTTCTTATATCAGTTCACCCCTCTTGCAGGAGATTCCTCGGGTTTTATACTGACTCCTCTCACATTCAGTTTACTGCATTAGGCTTCCCACAGCCCCAGTAGTTTCACAATGTCTAGCACTAATGATGGCATCTACCAAAACTTATGGAATCCAGATTTATCTACTTAGATGATGTGCTGATCCAGACTACCGAACTTCAGATTCTGGTACATCTCCAGCTCACCCTAATCCTCCTCCTGCAGCTGGGGTTCACTGTCAACTAAAAAAAAGCCTCCCTCCAAACTACCCAAGACCTAATGTTTCTGGGCTGCAGACTGGACACCAAAAAGATGCATGCCTACCTGCCTCCCTCCAAACTACCAAGACCTAATGTTTCTGGGCTGCAGACTGGACACCAAAAAGATGCGGGCCTACCTGCCTCAGGAAGAAATACAGAATCTTGCAGCTTATTTTCACAGCCTTTCCTCCCTAAACTAGTGAACAATTAAGTGTCTCCTTTGCAAAGACATGCTAGTGCTGAATATTTCTAAGCAGGCTATCTTCAAATGGATAGCATATTTCATCAGATTTTGTTGCAAGACCAGAGGAAAGGCTATGCATGAAGGAATTCGGCCCCATTTTACTTGGGGAAAAGCAACTAAGATGAGAGGCGCTAATGTAGAAAATCTTATAATTGTGGCCACATAGCCCTCTGTTCATATTTTCTTAAAGCAATGCAGGCTGGGTGTGGCTTTCTGGACAAGAGCAGTGCTTGCCTCTGCTATCCTGAAGGACCTGATTTACAATAATCAAATTCCCTATGCAGTGAAGGGGCAGAGATGTCTGGGGGATCTTCCCTATAGTATTGACTGCAACAGTGATCTACACAAAGAACATAATGCAGTTGTGTAGACAACTTAACGTAACTGTAGATACTCGTGTGATCTCTGTTGCAGTCCTATTTCCCTTCTTCCTTTCCCTCTCCAGCAGAGGGTAGTTTGGGCTGGGGTGGGAACTCACTTTCTTCTCTCCCCTTCTTCTCTCCCCTTCTTCAGTACTACTAATGTTAACTCTTGTTCCCCTTATCATCATTGTCTTATGCAGGTCTCCAGAGAGCAGTTATTCAACAGCTCTCAGACCAAGTGCCCTAGTGTCTCCAGTGCCAATAGTTGTCATTTAGGGTAATACCGTTGCAAGATGGACAAGAAAGAGCTAAAAGTGATGTGAGTGGACTCCATTGATTTACTAGGTATATGAAGACATCTAAAGTGAGGTGATATCAACTTGACCATGGGGGAAGAGTTTCCATCTATGAAAGTCAGGCTGAACCTCAGACTTCATCCTGTCATGTCAGCAACAGTGAGCACACTGGAACCATGGCAATTATGGACGGTTGTCTTCACAACTGTCCTTGTAGCTTGACATTATGTTCTGTATGAGTGCATCACCAGCTAATTTTCCTTTTGTCTTTTTGTAGTGGTACTGTTAGGGAAACGTCTGGTACTTCAATGATGACACTCATCAAAAACTGAAAATATGGAACTCATTGCAGAGAAATTCCTGGATTCTGTCAAACTCATCAGATGAACCAAATACCTGTAAAAAATAGAAGCAAGCCCCCTGCACCCTCCCCATATCCCCACATCTGTAAGTGGAATAACTTTGAGAACACACTACAGTTGGGGAAAGGACAAATTTGTTTGCACAGTTTGCAGTTTTCAAGCAAACCATGTAATGTGGAAAAGAACCATTCACTTACACTGTTAAAAGTACCCCAACCACTAGTAACTTGGCAGCAGTCAGACTATTTAATTTTGATACAAAGCTGCATTCTTCAAATTCAATGAAGCAAGACTGAAAAAAAATTAATAGAAACCTTCTCTCTGTCTCTCCACCTCCTCTGTCTGTGTGTGGACATGTGTAGCTCAGTGAACAAACAAACATTGCACCATGAATAAACTCGTGTTCATGAATGAGCTTTAACTTCAGCCCTGCAAGAGGGTAAGCACAGCATTGCAATTTCTGTAATCCGTGAACACTGGGGTTTAACATGGATTTTGCAGATAAGTAGTGCTGGATCTCTCTGAAAATAGATACATTTATTATTATAATCATTGCTAAGTAAGTAATTATTAAACTTCAGGTAAATACAGTTGGCTGCATAGATATATAATAGCATGTCTGCTGTGATGTCTTCTGACTTCTTTGGTTTCAGCATTAGTGAATCTCTGTTTTTGAAACAAGTTTAGCTGTCATTCATGGGATGCTGAGTTTGCAAAGTAGACTTCTTAACTCAATTTTTCCCTCATAACACAACACCGAACATAGAGATGGTTCAGTGCTGCTTTGTAGTTTGGGAATTCTTCCATTGTTGCTGTTTTCTTTTGTTGTTATTATTACTGTTCTTATTATTACTGTCTTCTTTCACACACCTGAGAAGAATGGTTGAGAGCTGTCTTCACACAGTGAGGCAAGGGTGGGTGCAGTACCCTGTGCTTCTCCTACAGAAAGGACAGCTGGGCATTTTTGCTTACTTCCTTCATCTTTTAGGCCAACCTTGCAGCACCTTGGCCTGTGTTCAAACCAGTACTGGCAGACACTTTGCCCAACACCAAGGAGCTGTGTATGGCTGCTCTGTTTTGATGTAGTTAAGACTGGAAAGTTGATGATTGTTGCACATTCTGTCTTTTGCTGCCATGTTTGTCAGTGTTATATGATGATCTCAGGACTTGGTGTAAAGATAACAAATAATGTCAGTGTCTTAGCAGAGATGGTGTGATTACCGAGCTGAAATATGCTGGTGCGTCATTCAGAATCTAATGATGAGATTACATGTAGTTTTGAAGCAGAGTAGTTCTGGTGGATAGTTTCACAGTTGTACATGCTGTTCAGGTCTCCTATAGACCAAGGCAGTACAACTAGTGTGTCATAAACCACATGTTGTTGCTGGAATGACTTGATGTGGATATCCGGTGTGCCATCTGTTAATATGGCTGTGAGCATGCTAGTCTTAAATCTGAGAAGTCAAACAAAGGAGGCTGAAGCACACCACATTGTACATGATAAAATAAACCTGTAAGAAAGTCTAGCACACTAGAACTGCAGTAAAATGGTCATTTTAATGCTACTTGGATATTGTCCAAATACTGTAATGACTGACTTGCTGGTTGTTTGGAAATGTGTAGATGGCTTACAATTTACCTAGAAACTGAAGTGTTCACGACACCAGAAAAGTACATGCTACTCCATTTGAGCTTTATTCTTTGATAGCCTTGTTCAGTTTATGTAATTTACTATATTGAATGTTGAATGTTATGCCTAGTAGTTTCTTCCACAGTAATTTATCCGGCAGGCTCCTTCACAGTGTAACACATTGCAAGGATTTCTAGTATAAAGATTACTGTTTGGTAATTTCACACAGATAATGAGTGTGGAAGCTGTCTGGTAGGCATGGGAACATGACAGACTTGTGAACTTATTTATGCAGCATTAGTTTAAACTTTGCCTGAAAAAAAGGGTGGACCATGACATATAGGAAGCATGGGGAAACAATAAGTTATGTACTCACCATAACGTTCGATGTATGTAGTCCATCTCGCCTCACATTCTTACCCGTGGTTTCGGAGCTGAATATCTGCTCAGACTCTGCCAAACTTTTCTAGCTCGAAGTCTTTCTATTGGCTGGGCTAAGATGGTATCCCATGCTGCATTGCTCTATATCCCCAGATCTAGTTTGCTGCGAACACCAACACTCATACTCCATGCATAACAACACCCAAGGAAAGGAAGAACAAACCAAGAGTGAAGGGAGCTCTGAAAACCAGTCCTAACCTCCAGAACCTCCAGGGAAGGGAAGGGTAAGTAAGAATGTAAGGCAAGATGGACTACATACATCGAACGTTATGGTGAGTACATAACTTTTTGATGTTATGTAGTCCAATCTCGCTTACATTCTTACCCGTGGGACACTGTCCCCAGCACCTAAATCCTGGGAGGTTCAGTGGAAAATACTCCTGAGCACTGTGGAACCAAAGGAAGACCTGCCCCTAGATACCACGTCCAACTTGTAATGAGTAACAAAAGTGTGAGGAGATGCCCAAGTAGCTGCAGCACAAATATCATCCGTAGACAATCTGGCCTGATAGGCTGTATATGTAGATTCAGACCGAGTAGAGTGAGCCTTGACCGGGAACGGTAGATCTTTACCCCCTGAAGAATAAATGAAAGAGATGCAACTGGATATCCACCTGGACAGAGTGATTTTGGAGACAGGAGACCCAATTCTGTTTTCCGAAAAGGAAGCAAACAACTGATAAGATTTACTGAGATCTTTGGTTCTGTGCAGATAAAAATGTAATTGTCTGTGTACATCCAATTGCTGAAATTTAAATTCTGCCTTGTTTGAGAACTGGGGAAAAAAACACTGGCAACTCAATAGATTGATTAAGATTAGTGATAGACGCTACTTTAGGAAGAAAGGAAGGGTTCGGTCTGAGAGAGAAGCCCTGTCCTTATGAAAAATCAAGTATGGGGGTTTTATAGAAAGAGCTTAAATCTCTGAAACGCGTCTAGGCTGATGTGATGGCTACTAAAAAGACGGTCTTCCAGGTCAAGAATTTTAAATCACAAGTAGCTGCAGGTTCAAAGGGTGGTGAAGTAAGAGCCTGTATAACAAAGTTTAAATCCCAAGGCGTGATAGGTTCCAAAACAGGAGGACGGAGTAACGGAGTGCCCTTCAGGAAAGCCTTACAGAGTCTGTGAGCCATCAGACTAGGCTCATTAGCAACATGAAAGTTAGAAATCGCCGCCAATTGGACTTTTATGGTGGCGGATGCTGAGCCCTGACGAAAAAGCATAGAAGCAATTGGAGCTGTGTAAGGGTCAGTCCCGTGGGTATGAGCCCAGATTGAAAATCTCTTCCATTTGCTGGAATAAATCTTCCTTGTTAAAGGGCTTATGAGAGGAAGATAAAATATGAACTACCTCCGGTGAAAAATGATGAAACCTAACTAATGACGGAAGTGGAGCAGCCAGGGTGTCAACCGGAGGGTCCGCAGAGAGTGATGGAGCTGCCCTGACATGTGTGTCAGTAAATCTGGTTGTGGGTCCAGAATCCAAGGCGCATCCATGATGTAGGGATAGAGAAAAGGGAACCAAACCTGACGAGGCTAGTGTGGGGGTAATCAGAATCATTCTGCTTCTCAAGGATTGCGCTTTTTGAATCACTTTTGACAGCAAGGGAACCGGAGGAAAAGCATATAGCAGACCGGAGTGCCAATCGTGGACTAGAGCGTCCCTGGATGACTCCCCCTGAGGGGGGATCAATGTAAAGTAGATGCTGCATTTGGCATTGAGAGGGCTGGCAAAAAAGTCGCAGCAAGGCTGACCCCATCTGCGGAAGATCCATTCCGCAACTAGACTATTCAGGGACCACTCGTAAGGCATCAGAATAGCTCTGCTTAGCCTGTCTGCGATCACGTTGGACTTCCCCGGAATGTGCGTTGCCACCAGAAAACGTTGGGAAGACGCTGCCCACTGCCACACTCGCATGGCCTCTCTGCACAGGGGATATGACTTGGTTCCTCCCTGCTTGTTCAGATACCACACCATTGACATATTGTCTGAGTGGATTGCAATAGTCCCGAGAGGGAGAAAGCTCTGAAGTGCCTGCAACACAAGTAGCACAGCTCCCATCTCCAGGACGTTATTATGCAAATGTATCTTGGGCTCTTGCCACGTGCCATGGACTGTCCTGCCATAATGCCCCCCCCCATCTGTGAGGCGTCCGTGGTCACCGTGGCAATCGGGGGCAGTGGAGCGAAGGGTTTCCCCGTGTCCAGATTGTTGGTGCAAAGCCACCAATTGAGATCCTGTTTGCATCTATCCTTGAGTAAAATAGGGTGAGAAAGTGGAAGCCTTTGGAGAGACCACTGGGCAAAGAGGAGCCATTGAAGGAGCCTCATATGTAATCTTGCTAGAGGGACTAACATAATTGTCGCAGCCATTGTCCTTATCTTGCCTTCGCTCTTCTCAGAGGGAGCAGGGCCTGAACTTGTTGCTGTAAGGCTCTGATTCTTTCTTTCCTGTGGAAGAAACGCCCACATTTGAACGTTGTCTAGTTCTGCACCTATAAAAATGACACGCTGTGAGGGCAACCAGGCAGATTTTTTCCAGTACAATGTTATGCCCAACTGTTGACAGAGAGTGATGGTGGTGTCCCTGTTCTGAATTAGTAGATGCCTGGTGGTGGCAGTGAGGAGCCAGTCATCCAGATAAGGAAACACTTGGAATCCTCGACGTCTCAAGTGAGCAGTCACCACAGCCATACATTTGGTGAGACCAAAGGGCAGGGCTCGAAACTGAAAATGACTGGCTCCCAGCTGGAAGCGTAGGTGACTCCTGGATGCCCTGTCCATTTTGATATGGTAGTAAGCATCCTTGAGGTCAATGGAGCACATCCATACTTCTTTTCCCAACAATGGGAGAATTGACTGCAATGTGACCATATGGAACTTGGACTTTTGTACATGGTTGTTCAATCAGTTGAGATCCAATATGGGTCTCAGGTCCCCTGTTCTTCTCGGCACCAAAAAGAATCTTGAGAAAGTCCCTAATCCGATCTGGTCTGAGGGGAAATGCTGGATGGCTCCTTTTTCTAGCAGCTTTGAAACCTCTGAAGCCGCATAATCCCTTTGACTGGGTGAAACGTCCAGGATTTTCCTGACTGGAGGGGGATCTGACGAAAAGGGGATGACATAACCTTCGGAAATTATTCGTAAAACCCATTGGTCCTGAGTGATGTTTTGCCAAGCCTCCGGGTATAACTATATTCGACCCCCGACTGGCTCCGGAAACGCACAGTCGGGCCTCCCATCAGGAGCGACGGTACGGAGAACCGCAAAAGGAATTGCGGTCTCCCGAGTTGTGGGGACCTCCTCTGCCTCTAGGGCACTGTCTTCCTGAATAACCTCCCTCTCCTCTGCCTCTGGAGGGGGTTCACCTTGTGCACCGGGAAAAAAAACCTCTGTGACTTTTTAAACCACATCTTTCCTTCCTGAATAACCTCCCTCTCCTCTGCCTCTGGAGGGGGGTTCACCTTGTGCACCAGGAAAAAAACCTCTGTGATTTTTTAAACCACATCTTTCCACCCCTCTTGGCCTTGGGATAAGGCCTAGAGGGAAGGGAAATACAGACCCCTACAGCAGACAGAGTTTTTCCCTCCTGCTCGCACCTGGTGAGGGTGTCTTTCACCTTGGTTCCGAACAAAGAGGAACCATCAAAGGGGGCGTCGGTGAATGAAGACTTGAAGGCCTCCGCGAAATGACAAAGGCGCATCCAGGCCTGCCTCCTAAGGGCGACACCTGAGCTTGCCGCCCTACTTGCTCCCTCGGCTGCATATGAAATCGGCCTCATGGAGGAGTTAACAATGGAATTGAGGGTAGACATCTGGGCGTTAACCGTCTGGGCCACCGCCTCAGAAACATTACCCGCGAGAGTATCTCCCAAGTTCCTTGAGGAGATCTCTCTGGAGCCGTGTAAAGTGAGATAAGTAGTTCAGCGACCGTAAGGTAAAGGTCGCTGAAGAAGAGGGTACACTTCCTGTACCGGTCCATGGTCCTAGACTCCTTGTTAGGAGGATGGACTGAGGAAGAGGTCTCGGCTAATTCCTTCTGGATGGCCGCTGCCACCACCATGGCATCCACAGGGACTCCCTTGGACAAAAATTCCTTACCCGGGTGAGCAGACAGAAATTTATTGGGTCTCCTGGGGGCAGGTTCCACAGAATCAGGGTTCTCCCACACCCTCCGACAAATCAAATCCAGGAGCTCGTCGAAGGGTGGGGACACCCAGGAGGCAGAGGGCTGAGCACCGAAGGCCTTCAGGAAGACCGACTCCTCCTCGGAGGGGGCTTTGGACGGCCAGTCACCTTTTTGTTTCAATATCTCTAGGATGCCAGAGGAAGAAACATAGTCAGAGGATGACTTGGCGGACCCCTCCGATTCCTCGGTCAGTATCTGAGGTGAGAGACTCATCCTGGGAGTCTATGTGCTTCCTCTTGCATGTTTTCTTTCTAGGGGGCTCCTCAGGCAAACACTCTGAGGGGCCCTCAAACTTGGGGACCACTCGTGGGGGTACCCTGAGACCTTGGGGCTCCGCTGTCTAAAGATAGGTGGTGATCAGAGGCCCACACCGGAGTGGTAGGGGACAGAATGACCGACCAGCATGATGTTGCTGATGATCTGGCCAGCGCACTCTGCATGGCCTCAAAGTCTGGACCCCCCGAATCCGAAGAACGACCAGCCTCTGAGGCCACGACAGGAGTCTGGGTTCCCCGAGAGGGAGACTAGGAACCGAAAGATGTCCCGAGGCCTCTCCCTCGGGCCCGACTGAAGAATCCCAAGTCCTGAATCCCGTGGACGGCACCGATGGGGTCAGAGCTGACGGCACCTATAAGCCAGGAGGGGCCATCAGAACCGACCCAGAAACATCACACGGAGCAGAGCACTCTGGCTCCGAAGGCTGGGATGCGCTCGGAGGAGAAAGAATCGAAGTAGGTTGCAGTATGGGCTCTGGAGCTGACTGGGATGGAGCCGAGAACAATTTAGCCAAAACCGGTGACTGAAGGAGTCTCTGCACCACCCTATTGACATCCACATCCGATAGTGTCCTGGAGGATTTGGAGGACAGGGAGGGAGATTGAGATCTCCTCTCAGGTGATACTTGCCTAATACTAGGCGATCGGCTCCGAATAGGTTCCAAAATAATTGGAGCCGACGCCGGTTCCATCATCACCGACACTTCCTGCGGCCCCGAGGACAGTGGAGCCGCGGATGTCGGAGCTAATTTAATTACTTTCTCTGGTGGCTCCGAGGAGAGTGAAGGAGCCGGAGATCTCTGTTTCAATTTAGTGGATCTAGGTTTAGATCTGGAAGCAGATTCCAGACCCTCTTCGAATGAGGGTTTCAAAAGTCCCATCAGAATTAATGTATTCTTTCTTTCCTGAAGTACCCTAGGACTAAATGTATGACAGAAGCTGCAAGACTCCTGCAGATGGATTGCTCCCAGGCAATAAACACATACCGAATGTCCATCGGTAATGGACATTTTATAGCCATACTTTGAGCATTTCTTAAAGCCCGAGGGCTTGTGCTCCTTCGAATCTTTAGACATCTTAAGAAATTACCACAATCACCAAGACAAAAGATCAAAGGTACTGAACCGACTGGAGAAAAACAGTCACAAATTACACCATACTGAGTGCTGGGAAAAAAATTACCACTAACCAACTTTAACAAAACATTCCTCAGATACAGACACACACAAAGGGGACTAAGACTAGAACCTCTAATTTAAACAGTTTTAGACCAGACATTAGAAAACAGGGAAGCAAGGGGACAGACTAGGTCCTCTAACTGAAACGGGCCTAGCCCGTTGGGACAGCTAGTGGGATACCACAAAAACAATCACACACACACACCGAAAAATGTTCACAAATAACACTAAACTAGGAAATGGCTATTAAAATAGCTTTTGTTTGTAATAAATTCTCCCAAGAAGAAGAAAAAAGGTACTTGGCCACATCCAAAAGCGAGACCACGTCCGAGCTACACGAGCGGCAAACGAGATCTGGGGCTATATTGCAATGCAGCATGGGATACCATCTTAGCCCAGCCAATAGAAAGACTTCGAGCTAGAAAAGTTTGGCCGAGTCGGAGCCGATATTCGGCTCCGAACCCACAGGTAAGAATGTAGGCGAGATTGGACTACATAACATCATATTTTATTATAGATTAAGTATGTTAGGTTTTTGCAGAGATTTTATAATATCATGTTGAACACTTGAGTGCTTGCTCTACTGTCTAGTTCAGTTTTCTCAGAAATGAGTTTATTTTTTTATTAAAGAATTTATTTATTTATAATCCACATCAGTGTTGCATTTGGCAAAATTCGAACTTTTACAACAGATTATTTCCAAAGTGTATTAAATATGTACAACGCATGTTAAAACCAAATTCAGTAACTTGTGAAAAGACCAGCACAAGTTTAGGAAACTAACAGTAGAAAAGATATCTAAACGGAAGAGCTGCATAAAAAATTCATATAAATTATGCCTCAGCAAGATAATGAAGTGAATCTTCCACAGTTCTATCAAATACAGCACGTTAGTCCATTTAGTAGTGAAAGTGGCATTTGTTTGCTCGTTTGACATTTGTTTACTGGGAAAGTCCAACTTGGGCCAAAAAGTGCCCATTTTCAGCAGATGCTTGGGGAGAAAAGCTCCAAAATCACTAACAAAAATCAATTACAAGTATTTTAAAATCAAAAACTATCAAGTAGCACTACAAAACACAGGAGTGAAAAAAATGTTGTAATGAGAAAACATAGACCATGTGTTTCACAGTAGAGTACAGTGAAAAATAGTAATAGGAGTTGGAGAAAATGTCTGAGGAAAAATTCAACAGTCATATTATTTGTTACATAGATTAGTATGTGATAAATGAGACCTGAGCAGACCTCTCAACCGTCCCGAATTACTCGTTTTTTACCGAGTTTTGGGGTCCCAAAATGGGGTGCAACGATTCTTGACCGGCACACCATTATTTCCGATTTTTTTCAATCTATTTTTTGAGTTTCTTTTCGGAGCTGACGTCATCACGTGCACAATGATGTCGGCATGCCGCTCATTTGAATACTGGACTGACTGCCATTTACTTTACATTGCCGCACTCGTCTGTTTGGACTGCCGTTGAAAACAGAGAGAGAACACAGATCTAGGACTGCCAGCCAAGAGTTACTGCAGATGGTGCTTTTTGGATTAGCTGAGGTACCAGTGTGTGCCTTTACTTTTACTTCTTTTAAAGCCTAAATGCCATTCAGGAGTTATTGCAAAGCCAAGGCTGCTCGGGAGTTACTGCAAAGCCAAGGCTTACTGTGCAAGGTCTTCAGGAGCAGGTAGGGGTGTGTGTGCTTCTGTTTAAGCCTCAAAGCCGTTCGGCTTACTGTGCAAGTGTGTGTGTGTGTGTGTGTGCTTCCGTTTAAGCTTCAAAGCCGTTTGGCTTACTGTGTGTGTGTGTCCAACAAAATACATCTGTGTTTTATTCTAGCAATTTTCTAAGTTTATAAGATCAGTATTTGAAATGTTTCCCTCCCTGTTTTGGGGCTGTATTACCCCATTATTGCCTTTGTTCTGTGTTTTTCTGCTAAGAGGTTGACAGCTATGGTGAGAAACAACTGAATTCACTAAATGATAGCCATTTAAGTTTGTCTTACTGTCTTTCAGGAAACTGCTGATTTAGCTTAGTGGTATGTTACTCTCACTGTAGTGCATAGGATTTTGGTTTCAAGACTTGGCAGTGAAATGCACAGTGGTAACACAACACATTATGCAAGCAACTTTCCAAAATTATGCAAGCAATGTTTAAAATGTGTCCCTGTTTTTTTGCCCCCCCCCAATTGAAAATAAGTGCAAGAAGCTGTGCAACATGCCTGTGGCTTACACTACTGTGATTCTATATTTTATATATATATATATATATATATATATATATATGTGTGTGTATGTGTATATATATATATATATATATATATATATATATATATATATATATATATATTGTGTGTAGAAGTAGGCTGTTATCGTGGAAATGTTCTGAATAGGGCAGTTTTGCCATTATTGGTGCATGCATTTTGCTTCATTGCCTATTGAAAAAAATGTTCAAACAATAAATTTTAAAAAGCAATTGTCTGTGGAAGTAGACTTTTATGATGGAAATGCTCTGAATAGGACAGTTTTGTCATTATTGGTTCATGCGTTTTGTTTCATTGCCTACTGGAAAGTTTAAACAATAAATTAAAAATGCTCTCTAACTTAAGTCTAACAAGTGTGCTGTATTGTACAAGGAATATAATTTAATAAAGTCAGGAAGGTGTAGCAAAGAACACATGTATGTTTCTTGTTTTGTGTGCAAGGGGCCTATGATTTGAAAACAGCCCAAAGGTAATCTTTATCCACCACTGGCCAGATGCATTTTCTTTGGATGTGGTGTGGGTTTCAATGCTGTCAAGGATTGTGAGTTTCAAGGGCAGAGAAGTTTTAATGCCAAGTCTATTTTCGTTGTGAGACAGTATTGGTTTGTTTTACATATATAATCTATTAGTGTTTGTGCATTGTGCTATAAAATGTAAAAATAAAATCCAAGTAATCACTATAGAAGTAAAGCAGTATACACACATTGGTGTTTATGGTAAATTGGGTGAAATAGCCAGGTAATGGGACATTGGAATGGCTGCAGGAGAACTCTGATGCTGTATTTTGGTTCTGTTCTTCAGTCTGCGTTTGAAATTTGGTATCCCACAATCCTGTTGGAGTGGGCGCAGTTGTGTAATTATGTATGCAAATTTTACGTTAATCAGCATACAGATTTGTACCTCTTTTTCATGGGCCTTGTCCAGATTTTTGATATTTCCAGGTTGAGAGATATGGACCGGAGACAATACTAATAAGATATTTACAAGAGAAATTGGATATTACATGATTAGAAACCATGAGGGGAAATTGAGTAATTTTGTGGTATGTGTGTGTGTGTGTTCATATTAGGGTTATTGAAAAAATAATGATGGAGAGAAAATGATATTATAGGAAGAGTGCAGGGTAAGGTGTCTTCAGGTAGCTTAGGTAAGTAGGGCAGAAAGAGTAAGAGCTGAGGAAATGTCTGCAGATTGTTTATATGGTAAGGTAGTGGGAAAAACAAAATGAAGGAGAGGAGTAGGAGACCGGAGAGGGTTTTTTAGTTGTGACTTAGGTTGGGGGATGAGTGTGGTATAGTGAGCAAGCAGGATTGGCCCAGGAACAGCTCCTTGATTTTGTAAAGTATTAAAGTATTCTTTCAGGAAGCATTTAAAGGTGGGTAGGTTAGAAGTAGTTCTGGTGGTTAGAGGTAGAGGGTTCCTTTTTTTCTTTTTTCTTTTTTTGCTACTGAGTGCAGTTGTAGTAATTGTCAAGGTGATTTATTTGGCTCACCTGTGATGAGAGGTTGTTTGTCTTGGGAAATGTATGTTGATTAATGGGCAAGAGATGGGCAGGCTAATAGTTTGTGTATGATTTTATGTATTGTTAAAAGTTAAATGTAGGCGAGGTTAAGTGGGGGTTCCAGCCAGCTAAGGTATGCAGAGCTTTACAGTGATAGGCAAAGGAGGTTGAATTAGTAACAAATTTAGCAATTTTGTTGTAGCAGCTTTCAAGTTTATTTTATGGATGATTGTAAATTGGTTAGAAGTGGGGCTTCATATAGTAAGGAGGGCAGAAGGTAGGTTTTCGCTTGACTAATTTTTGAGGGTGTGCTCAGAAAATGTTTTGTTTCTATCTGTATAGCATGCCTAGTTTTTGATTTTTTTTATTGCTTTGAATGTGGAGGTCCAATTTAAGATTATAATTTATTATGACTCCTAATAGTTTGGTATGGTGAACTTATTTAATTTCAGTGCCATTTGCACTAAAGATTTTGAAAGATGCTTTGTTAGGAGTGTGAGTTTGTGGGGTAGGGAGGATGATTTTGTTTTTTGGGGGTTGAGTTAAGAGATGGGCTTTGTAAACCAGGCTTCAATAGAGATGACAGTTTCTTGAGTGATTTCTTGGAGGTGAGTTAAGGTGTTTGAAGAGCATATGATGGTAGAGTCATTTACATATTGAATCAAGGTGCCTTCACAAGAAGATGAACATAGGCTATTGATAAAAATATTGAATAGCGGAGGGCCAAAGATGGATCCTTATTGGTCTCCAGTGGAAATAGGAAGGTATGCAGAGATGGACCCTTCCCATTTTACACTTTGTTGCCTGCTGTCAAGATAACTGGAGAAACTTTGAATAGATGGAGATGATAGACCCAGGATGGAAAGTTGATTGAGGAGTTTACTGTGAGAGATCATGTCAAAGGCTTTTGATAGGTCTGGAAATACTGCAGATATAATTTTATTAGAATTTTTGAGCTTTATTTATATTGTGTTTAAATTATATTAGTGCAGTGGAAGTGTTGTGGTGTGGATGCAATCCATGGTGTGTATTGATGATTAGCTTATTTTCTAAGAGATAGTGGAGAAATTCTTGGTATATGCATCTTTCAGTGACTTTAGAGAGGGTAGACAGGATGGCTGTGGGACAGAAATTTGTATATCAGTAGAATTACCTCCTTTATGTAAAGGGATAACGTGCCATTTTTTCCAGAAGTTAGACACAGAATTCTGTAATTTCTCTATTGGTAAGAATGCTGATTCGGTATGCCATTGCGTCTGCAGCTAGATTTATGTATTCTGGGGTAAGGTTCTACTTCTTGTAACGAGAGTTTCTTTATATGTAACTTAAGAATGAAAGAGAGAGGAAATTGTTGACATATGGAGCAAAATCCTTCATCCAATATCCTGCGATGGTTTTCCTGGCTATTGCCAAAATAGTCCTTAACAAATGGAAGTCCTCTTAAAAAAAAAAAAAAAAAAAAAAAAGTGAGTTTCATGGTAATGTATAAAATCAAAATCTTCTCACGATTCATCTTATCTGTCCATAAACCTTTAAGAAAGTTGATTTTCTCAAAGGTAATGTGGGACCAATCCTCTCAAATTTCTTATTTACATCTCCAGCATCCATTTTCAGAATTTTTATTAATCTTCACTCATCATCTTCTTTCGGCTGTTCCCGTTAGGGTTCGCCACAGTGGATCATCTGTTTCCATTTCTTCCTGTCCTCTGCATCATGCTCTTTCACACCAACCGCCTGCATGTCCTCTCTTACCACATCCATAAACCTTATCTTATGCCTTCCTCTTTTCCTCTTATCTGGCAGCTCCATCCTTAGCATCCTTTTCCCAGTATACCCAGCATCCCTCCTCAGCACATGTCCAAACCAACGCAATCTCGCCTCTCTGGCTTTGTCTCCAAACTGTCCAACCTGAGCTGACCCTCTAATATACTGATTCCTAATCTTGTCCATCCTAGTCACACCCAGTGCAAATCTTAACATCTTTAACTCTGCCATATCCAGTTCTGACTCCTGCCTTTTCGACAATGCTACTGTCTCCAACCCATATAACATAGCTGGTCGCACTACCCTCTTGTAGACCTTCCCTTTCACTCTTATTGGTACCCGTCTGTCACAAATCACTCCTGACACTCTCTTCTCCACCCATTCCACCCTGCCTGTACTCTCTTCTTCACCTCTCTTCCACACTCACCATTACTCTGAACTGTTGATCCCAAGTACTTAAACTCATCCACCTTTACCAACTCTACTCCCTGCGTCCTCTCCATTCCTCTACCCTCCCTCTCATTTACACACATATATTCTGTTGTAGACCTGCTGATCTTCATTCCTCTCCTCTCAAAAGCATATCTCCACCTCTCCAGGGTCTCCTCAACCTGGTCCCTACTCTCACTGCATATCGCAATGTTATCTGCAAGCATCATAGTCCACGGGGTCTCCTGTCTAATCTCATCTGTCAACCTGTCAATCCCCACTGCAAATAAGGACTCAGAGCTGATCCTTGATGTAATCCCACCTCCACCTTAAACGTATCTGTCACTCCCACCGCAGTCCTCACCAGTGTCACACTACCCTTGTACATATCCTGTACCACTCTTACATACATCTCTGCCACTCCCGACTTCCTCATACAATACCACAACTCCTCTCTAAGCACCCTGTCTAAGTCCACAAAGACACAATGCAACTCCTTCTGACCTTCTCTGTATTTCTCCAGCAACACTCTCAGAGCAAATATTGCATCTGTAGTGCTCTTTCCTGGCATGAAACCATACTGCTGATCACTAATCATCACCTCCCTTTTTAACCTAGCTTCCACTACTCTTTCCCATAACTTCAATCTGTGACTGATCAGTTTTATCCCTCTGTAGTTACTGCAGCCCTGCACATCACCCTTATTCTTAAAGATAGGTACCAAAACACTTTTTCTCCACTCCTCAGGCATCCTCTGACTTTCCAAAATTTCATTAAACAATCTGGTTAAAAATTCCACTGCCATTTCTCCCAAGCACCTCCATGCTTCCACTGGTATGTCATCTGGGCCAACAGCCTTTCCATTCTTCATCCTCTTCATAGCTGTCCTTACTTCCTCCTTGCTAATCTGCTTCACTTCCTGATTCACTATCCCCACATCATCCAACCTTCTCTCTCTCTCATTCTCTTCATTCATCAGCCCTTCAAAGTACTCTTTCCATCTACTCAACACACTCTCCTCACTTGTGAGTACGTTTCCCTCACTGTCCTTTATCACCCTTACCTGCTGCACATCTTTCCCAGCTCTGTCCCTCTATCTAGCCAATCGGTACAGGTCTTTTTCTCCCTCTTTAGTGTCCAATCTCTCATACAAGTCTTTATATGCCTTATCCTTAGCCTTCGCCACCTCTCTCTTTGCCATGCGCCTCATCTCCTTATACGCATGTCTACTTTCTTCATCTCTTTGACAATCCCACTTCTTCTTTGCCAGCCTCTTCCTCTGTATACTTTCCTGTACTTCCTCATTCCAACACCATGTCTCCTTGTCCTCCTTCCTCTGTCCAGATGTCACACCAAGCACCTCCCTAGCAGTCTCCCTTACTAGCTCTGCCGTAGTTACCCATCTATTCGGTAACTCTTCATTGCCTCCCAGTGTCTGTCTTAACTCTTCCCTGAACTCCACCTCACAATCGCCCTTTTTAACTTCCACCATTTAATCCTTGGCACTGCTTTCACACTCCTCCTCCGCTTCTTGATCACCAACATCATCCTGCAGACCACCATTCTATGCTGCTTAACTACACTTTCCCCAGTCACCACTTTGCAGTCTCCAATCTCCTTCAGACTGGCCCTCCTACATAGGATATAATCCACCTGTGTGCATCTACCTCCACTCTTGTATGTTACCCTATGCTCCTCCCTCTTCTTAAAATACGTATTCACCACAGCTATGTCCATCCTTTTCACAAAATCCACAATCATCTGACCTTCTGCATTCCTCTCCTTAACACCATACCTATGCATCACTTCCTTATCCCCTCTGTTCACTTCACCAACATGCCCATTGAAGTCCGCTCCAATCACTAGTCTCTCACCCTTGGGTACACTCACCACCACTTCATCCAACTCACTCCAAAATTTTTCTTTCTCATCCATCGCGCACCCAACTTGTGGAGCATATGCACTAACAACATTCATCATTACACCATCAATTTCAAGCTTCATAAACATCACTCTTATCAGGCACTCTCTTCACCTCCAAAACACTATTGGCATACTGTTCCGTTAGGATAACCCCTACCCCATTTCTTCTGCCATCCACACCATGATAGAACAATTTGAACCCTCTTCCTATACACTTGGCCTTACTTCCCTTCTCTTGCACGCACAATATATCAACCTTCCTTCTCTCCATCATATCAGCTAGCTCTCTCCCTATACCAGTCATACTGCCAACATTCAAAGCTCCTACCCTCAGTACTACACTCCTTACTACACTCCTAACCTTCCTCCTCCTCTCTTCCTGCCTTCGGGCATGCCTTCCCCCTCCTCTTCTTCTTCGGCCAACAGTAGCCCAATTTCCGCCAGCACCCTGTTGGCTAACAGTACTGTGGCGGTCATTGTTAACATGGGCCTCGACAGATCCGGTATGTAATTATGAAAAGTTCTGTGCATCAGTAATTTTTGGCAGAGGTTTTACACCGGATGCCCTTCCTGACGCAACCCTCCCCATTTATCCGGGCTTGGGACCGGCACAAAGAAATGCACTGGCTTGTGCATCCCCAGTGGCTGGGTTTTTATTAATCTTCACTAACTTTTATTAATCTTCACCATCCAATCCATATTCAAGCACAAATAAGATCTATGGATGAAAAGCAGAAAATTTACCCAGAACTGCCCCCTGTACTACTAATGGACAGAGGCGGATTCTAAACGCTTTATTCCATGCATGGTTCCCCTCAAAATAACAGTGGTATGATCCCAGGTAGTCTCTTTAGGAGTAATCTATAATTATCGACCATGGGAAGGATAAGGCCAACCTATAATCAAATGAGATAGGTTATTTTGATCACAAAAAAGGAAGTTGGCTAGGCTTAAAATGGTCTGCAAGAGCATCTAGCCCAGTAATTACCTGGGAGCCTATGGATATGCATCATAAAATATTTAAATAGGGTTTTGAATGGAATGGAAAGAAACGTTATTCTGAGCTTCATCACTTTTGTATCAAAGGGTCTAAATGTAGATTTACCATGGCAGAATCTCTTACCTTTATATATATATATATATATATATAGAGAGAGAGTGTGTGTGTGTGTGTGTGTGTCTGTGTGCGCGCGCGCGCGCACAAGTGCACACATAATGAAATAATTTATTTGCATTAAAAACATTTCACTTTAACAATATTGTAAATAACAAATTGATGTAATTTAATTGATCAAAGTGCATAGGTAAATGTTTAACTCAGATGTCCGAGTACTATATCCCCTTGATGGTATATGCCAAGGCACATGATTAAATAAAAATGTTTTATACTTTCATCCTTGTTTTGTTTTTCATTGCAGCAGCTTATGGTTTGTTAAATGAGTTTCTCAGAGTCATGACCACATTTTCTACTTCCCATTATAAATGTCCTTAATAACCATAGGCTCAGTCAGTGAGCTTTACCCAGTCAAAAAACATTAATATATAAATGAATAATCTGTTGGATACTTCCTCTCATATTTGGATGTAGTACTGCTAGAAATTTAAATTAGGAATGTCAAATGTAGAGATAAAAAAATGAACCTGAATGTGGCGGGATGCTTTCTTTGCTGATGACTGTTTTAGTAGGACACCTGACTGCATCACAGGGAAGGTAGATAAGATGTTTTATGAAACTGTAGTTATAAAATGGTGCTACTACCCTGCAGTACAAGTGGGTGGGGGTGTATTTGTCATAATGTTAGTGGGATGTACCTGATCAACAGAGGAAATTAAGTAATATTTGTTCAAATTCACATGTAACATTTTTGGGAGATGCTAAAAAGAAGGTACAGATGCAGTAATAAAAATATACAGTAATGTTGCCAAGACATTTCATTTGCTGACAACTGGCTATGTCATACTGTAGGAGCTAAATACAGCTGCTCATTTTATTAATTTATTTGTTTTGTTTTGTTGGGAAGCCTATTTTAAAAGCAGAATAAAGCACTCCAATGTGAAGTTTATTGTTTGAAAAGAATATGCTCGTGCTAAGACCACGCTGCATAAGGTCCTAGTGACTTAGATTTTAGGGAGGTGCTGATATCAGACAGTAAACTGTACTGTTTTAAGTCTTCTTTTTGCACGTCTAATTTCCATGTTTTTTTTTTTTAACATTTCCCAAGCAAAGCAACTTTAACATGAGGTGCTGGCTGAGATAAAGAAAATGCTAACAAAAGTAGTCTCAATAGTTTTAATAGACGTGAAATGACAACTGCAAGGAATAACTGTCATTTGTGCATGTTATGGTGTAAGAAGTATGGCTTTTGTTTGCTGCACAATTTCTATGATTTGATTTTTACCTACAAAGACTCTTCTGCATGTTGCAGTGTAGGTGGTAAGCAGTTAATTGTTTAACTCTCTGCT